>NW_026267412.1:764-5211 GCF_000697945.3 Frankliniella occidentalis | reverse complement strand
TAGACGGTTCAGTTTAAGCTGACTCGGGCACTGTCGGCTGTAGCTACAATCGTGTAGCTACAAACAGGGACGTGCTGCCTCCCCGACCCCGACCCTGCCCCTCGCCCGCCTCACGCCGGCGTGAGCGCGCGCTGCGCTAAACGTGAAAACGACCAATTCTTAACTGGATATAGCATTGGTATCTTTCGTTTTCGCTTTAGTTCTCAGCGCTGTTTACTTCTGGTTGATATTCTAGCATTGGCGGAAGTAATGAATTCGTCTATAGACGGTTCAGTTTAAGCTGACTCGGGCACTGTCGGCTGTAGCTACAATCGTGTAGCTACAAACAGGGGCGTATCCGATCCAACAATTATCCTTTGGGGCTCCCGCCCCCTGCATCGTTGTGTGGGGCAGGGAAGTGCTGCGGCCGAGAGCGCCCGGAGGGTAGGCACTGCTGTAGTGATGGCAGTCTACTACTACATCCACAGTTACTGCAGCGTAAAAGCAGGTTTCAAAATAATGTAAAATGTTGGATAGTAATTGAATTCTTTATTGTTTCAAATCATTTACATTATAAGAGTACATCTTCCTTAACTATCTGGCTTGTTTCTGCTGGTGACTTTGGGCGAATCTAAATACATGAATAAGAATAAAAAAAGTTAAATTCTAAGTATCTCAGAGTTCAACTCAAACGTGTTCTGGTCCACATGTATCACTGTGACGCCAACTCATCGAATGAACTTTCTATGTTACAGGTGGTCAGCATCAAGTCCAGGCATATCCCTTTGAACAAGAACCAGCATCACTTCCTATTTTACTAGACTGTTGTACCATAAAAACGAAATAAAAAGGGTATTCCCCATAGAAAAAAAAATCATTTTTGGCAAAATTTACAAAGCGAAAATTGATGGGTCCGGATTTCGACGGAGGAGTGTTCGAATCGGCAGGGGTGAACCAGAGGTCCACAAAACTACCTTTGGTTTCGAGAAACCACCCCTGTCCACAAAAACTTGGGTTTTAAGAGGTGGTCTATTGAATCTGACGCGCAGCGTACGATGGGCTGCCTACCTCGCAGGCGAACCGGCTTAAGAAAAACAGGCGTAAACTCACTTGAAAAATGGCCCAGCGGCGTGAAATTTTGACGGAGAGATTGAAATCGGATGCTGTCGAGCCAATCCCAACAATTTCCAGCTATTTTTAATTTTTCCATGTTTGGCAAAATTTTACACTTTGTGCTTTTAGCGAAAACTGATGGGTCCCGGATTTCGACGCAGTAGGATCTGAATATAGACAGGGGTGAACGAGGGGACTATAAAACTATCTGTGGGTGCATCAGAAAACACCCCTATAAACTTGAGTCTGAAGAGATGGTCTCTCTAAACTATATGCGCATTGCCTACCCTAAGGCGCAATATCTAAAAACTCTGCTGTACTGGGTCGGCACCATGTTATTTAGACAAGCCGCTGACGGTTGACGATGGTATGAGTTAGGTTGAAGATTTTGCAATTGCACAGACATGAAGTTTGAATTAAGGGAATTTACTCATAGACAGTTTAACAGGAGTTCAAATACTGGTTTGGTTAAAACGAGCATAACAACATTAAACTAAGGCTACCTAACAATTTCATCGATTACAAATTTCATTTGGTCCTCTGAGGCGGCGCATAAGACAGCAATCTTGGACCATTAGGGTAACACGTTTAGCATGAAGTGAACACAACAGTGAGTCTTCAAAGAATTGGACTATGTACATTTCAACAGCTTCTTGTAGTGCTGATAGGGCTAAGCTTTGAATTCTACAAAAAGAAACATGCATTCTCAAACATGGCAAACAAACAGTTATCAAGCGAGTAAGAAGGAGAGTTTAAAACTACAGACCTGAACTGATTGTGAGACATCTCATTAATTATTTCTTTTACCAAACGGCAGAAACTCGCTTTTGGTATCAAGAGATTTGTAGTTCGTTGGAGGAATTTAATTTCTTTTAATGCTCTACTTCCGTTTTTAAAGTGGTAGCTTCTTCGAGACATCCCACCTGATGAGCTTTTTTTTACAGACTCTTCTTTTTGTTGTTGAGCCTTCACACTAGAAGTGACAGCAAATGGAAAATTAATTAACTCAAAAGTCAGAAGGCAAATCTGAAAGTGAGAGAGTGCCATAGCCCAAAACTGGAATGATAACTTACCGGTGCTTCTGTTTTTTATTAGACATTCTTGCAACTGATGGTTGAGCAGACGGAGTTTGGTAAATGAATGGTCTCGACACCTTTTCAGAATTGTCTGGATCTCGTACAGGAAGTTGCAAATCGATTCAAACCGTAGCTTAGAGCTAGAGGTGGTGCTCGCAACGTGTATGATTGCAGGTTCGAATACCGACTGAGGATCTTTTTTCCGGTTCCGCTTTGTAATTTTGCATCCAAGTACGGGTAGCCTCGCTTCGGACCTCTCCAAAAAATCGAATATGTCTGTTCATAACGTATGAAAAATTGTCGGACTCTGTCCAGAGTCTGTCCATCATCATATATATGCTTGTGTTTGTTATTATTGTTTCCTTTTTGAGTACCGGCTTATATCAACAACAAAATCATGGCCGAAGGTAAGTATATCAAGGAAATGAACTAAGATTTATTCGATTTACTTAAGTGTATAACTCTGGGCGATGGTGCTATTTCTGATTTTGTTAACAAGACACAGCGGGTTGCCAGGTTATGTCATTCATAATATGTCAACATTTTTGGCTTTGGATCGGTTTATTCTCTCTTTCTGTCAGTTTTACATCCTTACATGCCTAATTTCGATGTATTTTTTCTTACAGAAGTGGAGACAAGTCTTATGGTGATTGTTGTTGATCTACATACCCGTCAAAGATATTTGCGCCAGCAACCATCCCAATTGGTGCATGTGCTTGATTCTATCATGACATTAGCCAATATGCATCTGATGTTGAAAACTAAAAACAAAGTGGCTATTGTGGCATGCAACGCTGCTCGAAGGTAAATATGGAACCAATCTAATGATCCAATTGGTATGGTCTCTCCGGTGTTTCTGAGGAAGAAAAAAAAAAAAAGGCTAATTCTGAGTTTTCTTGACCTCCAGTGACTTTATTTACTGTGATTCTGATGCCATTCAGCCTCAGCCAATTCAAGGGCAATCAGGGAACACTGTCCAGAAGCAGTCTGATGGCCAATACGAAGTATTTGCTCATCTAGAGACAATGGTTAAACAAAATACAAGAAAATTTACTCTGGATGAAAAGTCTACCTTTTTTGATGATAGGGATGGTGAATCTCTTATTGCAGGAGCATTAACCTTGGCTATGTGTTATATAAACAGGTATTTATCATTTATATTAGAAGCATTGTTAATCTGTTAAATTTTTCTCTATAACAATTTGCCTTGCTCCTCAGAATTAACAGAGAAAAGCCAACTGGAGAGAAACTTAACTCAAGACTACTAATTGTAACAGGATGTGCTGGAGGTGCTTCTCAACACATGGCTTACATGAATGTATTCTTCACAGCTCAAAAACAAGTGGGTGCCTTTTTGTTTTATGTTTTTAATGTCTATGTCTAGTTGTGCTGTAGCTAATATATTTTTCTCTTTTCTTCAAAAAATTTAGAACATTGTTTTAGATGTGTGCAGTTTAGATTATGAGCTTGGACTCCTACAACAGGGCTGTGATATTACAGGAGGGCTATTTCTGAAAATACCACAACTCCAAGGTTTGCTGCAGTATCTACTGGTATGTGCTTTTGTTTATGGCTCATCTTTTTATTGAATAAGAGGACTAGAGATAGCAATTAGTCTGCTTTACAGTGGGTTTTCTTACCTGAGCCACCTATTCGTAAGAAGTTGGTTCTCCCACCACCTGCAAGAGTTGACTACCGTGCTGCCTGCTTTTGTCATAGAAATCTTATTGATATAGGTTTTGTGTGCTCAATATGTCTTTCAAGTAAGTACATCATTCTATATAATTTTCTCATTGACTTCTGTTCTCAAAAATACTCACTACCACACTAGCCATGGAAAAATATTAAAATCAAATGTATGTCTTTCCTGTGTAGTCTTCTGCAAATTTAGTCCCATTTGTACAACCTGCAAGTAAGTACCATCTCCAAGAGGAGCAAAAATGTCTCTAATCAACTAAAATATTTAGTAAGATTTTCTTGCATTCTGATTCCAGTACGGTATTTAAACCACCTACATCTCTAGTCCCAAAAAAGAAGAAGAAGCCCAACAAGGGTGTTTGTTAATGGAAGAATGTTACGGTAAGAACATAGGTAATTTTGTAAAATAACAATAAAAAAAAAATCTACCAGCAAAGTAACACATTATATGACTCATCATAGTCTTAGAGCAAACGTAGAATGAAATGGCAGAAAATCAGAACAATTCCAATAGGACTCCGAGAGGACCACCTCTAGCTAGAACAGAAGAATCAGGTTGAGTAAACTTCTTCTCTGTTTTA
>NW_026267412.1:0-714 GCF_000697945.3 Frankliniella occidentalis | reverse complement strand
CAACCAACTTTCTAGTAACGCCAAAAGTAACTACGCGACTCGGTTGTGAGAACCGAGTTACGGGTTAACGCAACCGACTCGTTTTTTCCGTGTGCCTACCCTCGGCGGCGGGTTGCGGAGTCGGGGTGGGCGGTGAGGGAGGGGAGCCCTGACAAAAATCAGTGGATTTGCGGACGATTTCCAAATTGATTTAGACAGGAATCAGAAAGCCTCCAAAATCTCGAGGCAGGCATTGTACAGACATTTATGCAATACTATGAGGAATCGAAATGTCTCACAAGAGAAGAGACATTCACCAACCAAGAATCTACGGGAATCATGAAATCGCTTTAGACTTATCAGGGATTGTTTGCAGAACAGGTCCTTGCCTTCTGCGTACCGGGTGATTCGGGTGCGAGCGGGTTTGCCTACCCAAGGGACTATGGCGCCTTACGGCCAGAGCGGGTAGGCAAACCCGCCCGCACCTCCGGCTTCTCTGAATCACTCGGTACGTGTCATCCGCGGGATGTCACGAGGTCACCCATGGCAGAATTCTACCAAAAAACAGGTACTTAAGGGGGTTTTAATGGTCGCTTTTCGTAATGGCGACGTTCTCTGTGCAGTCTTGTCTTAATCCGAGCCACGTCCCTGTTTGTAGCTACACGATTGTAGCTACAGCCGACAGTGCCCGAGTCAGCTTAAACTGAACCGTCTATAGACGAATTCATTACTTCC
>NW_026267411.1:221190-221460 GCF_000697945.3 Frankliniella occidentalis | reverse complement strand
GGGGGGGGTCAAAGAAGAGAGCTGCGCGCGGCCCCCGAGGCCCGGCCGGCCTTGCAGTCAGACTTTCGGGCCAGTTCGTATGAGCTCTATGATTAAGACATGTCCTGTCACATTCAAACCTCTTGATTGTGCAATACAATGTGCTAACTTTCTTTTATGTTCCAGAGGTCCCCGGCTCCAGTTAGATGAGTGTGTTTAGCATGTCGAGTATTCCCTTCAAAGTGCAGGTCAACATCCTAGGGATCCCTAGTATCTGAGTCTTGGCAATCA
>NW_026267411.1:218458-219517 GCF_000697945.3 Frankliniella occidentalis | reverse complement strand
AAACATTCAGCCTTTGTTATTACTGCCAGAAATTTCAGAAACGTTCTTGAACATAGATGCATTTTTTAGAACCCAAAATATCCAGGTGCAAAATGTTTTGGTACAAAGAGGTAAAATATACGTACTAGGTTGTTTCTTGGCAGTAAGAGATGATCCTGCGTAAAGATTACAGATTTATATAACAGGGAGTCAAAAAATATAAGAAGTAAAATGATAAAATTCAAGCGTACCAGGATTGTCTTGTGAAGGAAATTTAATCTGTGAGGTTTTATTAAAGTTGCGTGGCCTTCCTTTTGGTTTGGCCACACTAAGCTTTAAGTCTGTTAAAGCTTCTTGTATAGGAGAAGGAAGACTAGTTCCTGTAATCACAATTTTTTAAAGTTATTGAAGCATTTCAGAAGCGCTGTTCAGGTAAATTTCAAACATACTATGACAAAGGTAAGTATACATTACCTCGAACCTTCTTGGCAGAAGGTTGACTAGTAACCTTTTCCTTCGGTTTTGGTTTCGGCTTTCGTGGACTTTTAGCAATCTGCCAGAAATCACATTGCTTTGTGGCACAGACATAGTATGGCCTGCCAGCCATTCGAGTTCCAGAATCTTGTCTTGTTATTTTCCTACAACAGATGAAACAAACAATTCAAATCACCACATTTTTAAAAAAATAGATAATTCGAAACATGGGTCAATTTACCTCAAAGAAGGCAATCTTGGTTGGCACCTGCATAGCGGATTGTCAGCTGACAAAACTGGCGGATCAACCGGCACAGCTTGTGGAATGACTTTAAGATCATCTACTTGTTTTCCTTCATCGAAGCTGTCCATCATTTCAACAAGCATGTTCACGTTATCGTCATCACCCCATCCCCATAGGTCCACTGTAAAAATACATGGCATGATAAGCAAAATAACTATTTCCCAACAAAACTTCTATTCCGATAGTGCAGCCGTACATACCAGAACTGATCATTGCACTTTCCTGCTCCATCAAAATATTTTGAGAGACTTTTGGAGATTTATCTGAATGCTGAGTTGGAGGCTGATTTGAAGACAGGCTTG
>NW_026267411.1:213704-217103 GCF_000697945.3 Frankliniella occidentalis | reverse complement strand
TTTCAAAAATATCATCTGCAACAAATTTTAAATGATTGGAATTGGACATAGATTTTAATTTTCTACCAGCAAGATAAGAAAGCTGCACACCTGTCTCCTCATCTCTCTGCCCTCTGCAATCAGAATTCATCTCATCATTAAAATTTCCATCTGAGACAGAACGATTCTCTCCATCATTCTTCACCTCTGAATTAAGATTTTCACTGGTGTCATCATCCCTATTCTCTTTGCCATTATTATTTATCTCTGCATCTAGATCTACAATGTGCAGTAGAGAGATATCTGCCGTATTGACAACAGTGCTTGCATCTGAAACAAAACTTATTAACAAAACAGGTACCAGTTCAGGATAAAATGTGTGAGGATGTTAATTTAAAACGTACTAAGTTTTGGTGTGATAACAACTTCGTGCCCACTGCCCCATAACGTGAAGAGGTCACTGAGTACCTGGTGGCGCTCCTTGAATTGTGAATCACCACACTCAGAAAGAAGAGTGCTGATTAAAGGGTTGTTTGTCTTGCAAGCTTGAATTTCGGTTGAGGAGTTTTGGCTTGATGTACTTCTTTTGGGACTTGCTTTACTTTCACAATTCCTTCTGTTTTCAAATTGGTTGTAGAAGCCCCCTCTGCAATTTTCCACATTGCCGCAATTTCTGCTTTTCTGTATATTTCAGTGCCTGTAGACAAAGGAAAATTTTAAGAATATGTATGTCATACAATGAATAGTTTTACAAAAAGAATTACAACCAACCAGCCATTCGTCTCCTTTGAAATATGTGCTTGCAGGGCAACTCATAATGTACCCAATGTTCACATGTGCATGCTGCCTGCTCTGTTGGTTTAAACATCACCAATTCCTCTTCTCCAGGTGGATGTTCATACTCCCAAATAAGCAAATCAGCAGGGAAACGATGAACATCGTTTAAAATTTCATTAATGATGGGATCATTAGGTTTAGATGTGTCATAGGTTCTCTTCATTGATGCCATCGTGTCTCTAAAAAAAGCATCTTCCTCCTTGTTCTGTACTATGTTGACAATGCCACGAACTGCATCTGCCAGAGTTGAGTTTCTGTTGAGAACCTGTACGAGAAAATGAGAATTATTAAACTTATAGATGAAAATCAACAAACAAGTCAGTGTGAGAACTTGTGTATTCCATACTCACAAGTTTTATTTTAGAATTGTGGTTTTCCACTCTGTTGGTAGTCGTGTTACCTAAATGCATAGATTTCTTCTTGTCTTTGTATGACCACGCTAGAGGACAGGTGTCCCAGTTTTCCAAAAAATACTCGACAAACAGTGGAGAGCCATGTTCTAAGATATCACTCTTCAATGAGTTGTATTCTGATTCTGTGGTAGCATACTTAATATGATCCACAGCCTTTCTAGTCTCTGCATTCTCTTTGGAAGATTTTTCATTCAAAGTTTTTGTTGTGTAATGGGTCTTGATCGTGACTCTAACTTGAAGATGTTGGACCGTAGGTACTTTTGGTCAGGAGGCGGTAGGAGAATAAGCAGCGCAAGGCAGGGTGACGTGACAATAGCAACTGGTTTATTGGACCTTCGTACAGGTGTATTTATAAGACTTGACAGACGACACTCGACAGTGTTACCAACGTATGATTAATACACAACAGTTTTGCCTGTATGGAAAAGGCAAAGCTGCACTTGTGCATTGGGGAACACAGCCCGTATAGCTGCAATTTCAGATGGATCTTTATCGATCACAAATGTCTTGACTTTTTCGGCCAAAGGCTCGGTGATGGCTTCACGGAAGCAGCTGACAACCTCCTGAACAGTAGGTCCTCGTTCATTGAGAACAAACGCATACCCGACTGATCTCCCTGACCCTGCGCCATCCATGACCATCATGCAACATACAGGCATCCTATTTTTGTTAATTTTGTAAGAGTGGTCAAGGATAATTACTCTTCCATAGAGCTCAACATTCTTCCACATGGCAGAAGTTTGGATGAACACATACTTTAATGTGCCATCATCCTCTTTTTCCAACATAATTGAGGCATGCTCATCTGCTTCCAAAATGTCTTCAAGAGATTTGATAAAGCACTCTTCTTCAGTTGCACCACCATTTGCTTACCTCTTCCATTTTGCACTGAAAAGATAAAATCACATCTCCAAGTGAGCGAATGGACAGAGGTAAATCAACAGAAAATGGGATGTAACTACTTACCGTGCATTAGCAAGATCACGTTGAGTGACCCTGCCAGCTCCTAGGTCCCGTAGGATGTTTCTTACAACTGAGGGTTTAACTCCCCCCTCCATTAACAATCTTGCCTTCTCTGCAGTTTCCTCAGGCATAGCCCTATTGCGAGACATTGCGTCGAATCTAGCTTGAGACCTTTCATGATTGTGTCTCTCAACGAGTTTTTTCACGACAAGGCCATCTCTCTGGCATGTCATTTGAAGGAATACAGGACAATTCAGCTTGAAAGTCCTTAAAAAAGAAAATGATGAGAAGTACAAACAATGTTGCAAGTCAGAGGTGTGTACTCAGTATCAACCAGCTTTTAAATCCTTTCAAGAAACCCAATTTAACAGCATACAAAATTAAGTGTTCTGGCTGGTTGATCTAGAGAGGTTACCTAACCTAGGTACCTCACAAGTAAACTCGTACTTACGACTGCTTAGGGCGAATTCGACTGCCCTTCCCGGTTCGATTGTCCTTGCCATGGTTACATTCAAATTTCAAGGAAGTGTATTTGATGCTTTCAGGAAATATGTCCGTTCGTCCAGCTTTGATGATGGCCCTGTTTGTAGCTTCAACTGACGTTGATTTCCAAACGGACCACAACATTAATTCTTGATTCTGGTACTGTTCTAGCTGTTCCTCGAGATCTTTAAATGTTTTAAACTTCTGCCCCTCGTACAAGAGTGGCGGCGTCATGGCTCATTTACTCCAAGAAACAGGAAAATAGGAACGACGAATGTAATCACCCGGCACACGTCAAAATCAAAACTGGATACACACGCGGCGCGGCAGAACAGTCAGGCAGAGCAGCATTCCGACGAATAGATTACTAACACGCATGTATTAACTTAATGAAAACAAGCGCACGTATCGCAAAAGAAATAATATCCAGTATTAAATATTTGTAAGTCATTATGATGATCTCAGAAAAAGGCAGTTTATTTCGGTATTTATCACAAGCATTCAATGACTTATGTTGGTATGTTCATGTGCGACTTGGTGCAAATAGCTACCTTACTCTTGTTCGCCCCAATTGGTGAAAATACTGACACTTCTGCTATTTCCCCACCAACAGAGATTTGTCACAAAACGTCAGATTGACGTATTAGTGATGTGAAAATGACGTTTTAGGGTCCAAAAAGACGTCATAGTGATGCGAATTTTCATCATTTTGACGTTTTGTGAC
>NW_026267411.1:210603-212829 GCF_000697945.3 Frankliniella occidentalis | reverse complement strand
AGAAGTTTTCTGAGCAGTAGCAGCTTTAGACACTGCTGTTCCTTCATCGTGAGTTTCAGAATTCTCAGTAACTGTCTCAGTAGTAGCAGCTGTAGACACTGCAGCAGATTCTTTGGAGGGAGATATCTGATAAAATTTAAAACATGAAGTAGAAATGTATCAATATTTTTGTAATTGAACGGCATTAAGATAATTCATTCTTGCAAATTCATGAAATATCAGAAAGGGATGACTTACTTTGTTCTGAGACGAATTTTCAGAGTTATTCCTACTGCCGCTTCCAAAAATGGGTGTCAACATTTTAGACTGTAACTCTAAGTTGTTCAGGGCCTCTTTTCGGAGAGATTCCAGATTTGCGCGAGGGGCCTGATTTTCAATCTCTGGAGCTGTAGGCGTCTCACTGAGCGATATCGCTCCTTGTAGGTTTACAAAGAAACCATATTAAAAATCAGGGTTATCTGCAAAAATGAAAATGAAACACATTAAAAGCTACTAGGAATCCACACTGGATTGTTTTGACGATTTGACTCCACAAAAGGTAGGTATAAGGCCTAGCTTGTGAGTTGAAAACTTAAAGGCTGAATACTTACGACCAAGCTTCAGTACTTTTGCCTTGAGCTTAGTGTTGCTGTCTTGAGGTGGTTCCCTAGTTTCTGGGTCGATTGGGAGGGGAGACATGAACGTTTTCCCCTCACTCAGTGTTGGGGGAGAATTCATAACCACTCCAGTACTCTTGTCTTTTAAATAAAAGACCAGTGCATAAGCTGGTGGTTTCTCAGGCTTCACAGCTTTTGCAGTTTTTTTTAGTTTTTTCCCCTTTCCCCCTTTGTTCTTCCGTTGAGACGGTGCCATGGTCCGCACTTATTCTTTCTCTAACGATACCCGGGATCAGATCTTTAGCTCCATGCGCCACTTGACTGCCGACTGTCGTTGACTGCGATGATACTCGCTTTGCGTTTTCAGCTCTTGAGTTTGAAATGGTTTCAACTTGAATATCCGCCGCTGCAGCCAACATTCGAATGTGTACTCATGTTCTAATAAAAAATAAATGGTAAAATGATTTTATCTTAATAACTGCATTAATTTTGCAAAGTGACATTTGCGGAAGCATACAATTTGAGCTTTATTTGAACGAAAGCCATCTTTTTAAATTGTTTTCTCGGTGATATGACAGTGTTGCCAAAATTCTGAGAGCTGGAAGAATGAAACGAACTCTACTAACCAACCACTCACCTAACTTGTTTGTTGTGTCCAAAGTTTTGGATTGACGGATTGAGTGAATGAATGAATGAGAATGGATTCACCAAATAAGCGAGCAAGGTAAGAGAGTTAAGCCAGAAATCTAAATGGTGTGGAAGAAGTATGAGTAATATTTTAAACTTACAATTTGTTGCAGGCTTGAAAATGAAAACATATTAGGATGCGATGCCGGCTGTGGTCAGTTCGGAAGAGGTACTTCAATTATCTTCAGATTTCTATGATAGTTTCTTACTACAGCTAGTACCTAAAAAAAACTTCAATGAACGAGTTTATGCACTATTTCTGGTTTTCCAGATGACAATGATCGTGCAGCTGGTTGTTTTCAAAATGATGAGGATGGTTCTGCATCTATTCGATCCAATGAATCTTTTTTCCCTTCTGCTCCATTATCAGCAGGTGTGTGTCATAAGAACCTTTATCACTTCAACTTGTTCTGAACAAATTTTATATGTTTTTTTTTTTCTGTTTTACAGATGAATGTTCCTATGTTTCTGATTCTGACAGTCACCCTTATTCTTCATTCCAATGTAGCGAAACTTCTGAGCTGCTTCAAGGTTTGTTATTAAGTTATGCGATGGGGAAAAGGCAATTGACAGAAAGTATCTCCGTTTATTTCTCTAAACAACCTTTGTCCATCCTGTTCTAGATGAAACATTCCCTGATGATGATCAGTTTCTAATAGATAATCTGCTTGATGTGACAGTTGAAAATACAGGTAATAAATCACCTGGTTAGTAGAAGAATCATTATACTTGAACTATTTTTCAAATAGGCCTAAAAAAGATTGAAATACTTTTTTTATGTGTTGTGTTAAAGATTTTACCATAGACTAATTTTTGATTACATTTTTTAATCTTGTTATGTTATTGGTCTTTTACAGATACACCATATGCTAGTTCTTATGACCCTCCTAATATTCACGTACAGATCGATCAAGCAGGTAAAACTCTTTTAGTTGTCAATATT
>NW_026267411.1:208013-210028 GCF_000697945.3 Frankliniella occidentalis | reverse complement strand
TAATATTCACGTACAGATCGATCAAGCAGGTAAAACTCTTTTAGTTGTCAATATTAATGCTGAGATGAAATGTACAACTACTTTTCTCTTACATTTTGTTTTAATTTTAGAATCACAACTGCTGAACGAGTCATTCAGTGCTGAATTAGCCTCAGAGAAAACTTCAAATTTATTGCTTGATGATGAAGATAAAGAATACGAAATTGAAGATGAACAGATACCATTTGATTTTAGTTTACTTGAAGAAGATCCTCCACTATACCATGGAGCACCGATAACTCTTCATCAATCGTTAGTTTCAATTCTAACTTTAGCACTGACATTTCAGCTGTCTGGTGTCTGTATAAAAGGCATTCTTGATCTCATCCAACTTCATTTACCAAAATTAGATAACAAATTCAAAACATCTCTTAAATTTTTCAAAGACTACTTTTACTACTTGCAAAGCCCAAAGCAAATTGAATATTATTGCTCTGAGTGTTACACGGAATTTATCAAAGGAGGCTCATGCCCGAAGAAGTGTGAGAACAGTAAAACTTGTTATCTAATCAAATTACCAATTCTTGACCAGTTGAAAACCTTGTTTGCAAGAGAAGGTTTTTTCTCCAAGCTCAACTTTGTGAATGCCCACACACCTGGAAAATTTGCTGACGTGTATGATGGGGGTGTATATCAAGAACAAGTCCAGGCTGGCGTTCTAGGAAAACTACATGCCTTATCACTCCAGTGGTATATTGATGGTGCTGCTTTATACAAGTCAACTAATTTTAGTGTGTGGCTGACCTATCTCACAATCAATGAACTTCCTTACAACCAGCGATTTAATAAAGAGAATGTGATTGTGCCAATCATTTGGTGTGGGTCATCAAAGCCTCCGGGCAACTTGGTTCTAAATTCTATTCAACCTGAACTAGAAGTGCTAAGTGGAGGAGTTAGTTTTGATGTACATGGTGGTAGCTCTAAATCAGTGGAAATTACGGTTGTCGATGGAACTGCAGATTTACCAGCCAGAAGTCTGATGTTAAATATGAAAGAATCAAATGGTGCCAACTCCTGCCAGAGGTGCATGGAAGAAGGAGAACCCCGAGTGAATTTCCCAGGCGTAAGACTTTTTCCCTACAGTGCTGTAATGGTCCCTCGTACCCATGAAAATTTGAAGGATTGTGGAGAACAAGCTAACAAGGCTGGTAAATCAGTCTTAGGAGTGAAAGGTACCACAACTTTATCAAAGATTGTTCCAGATACCATACGTGGGACTGCTATCGACCCAATGCATCTGCTCAGTGGTATTTCCAAAAAAATCCTAGAATTATTATTGTGTACCAAGGCATCATCAAAGAAGTGGAGTGTATCATCACACCTTAGCATTCTTGATAGAAGGCTTCTCAGTATTAAACCGCCTGCCCATATTCTGAGAATGCCACGCTCTCACCAAGAAAAGGCGTGTTGGAAAATGTCAGAATGGCTTCATTGGTTGACAGAGTACGCAGTTCCTGTCTTGTACCAAATAATGCCCCCCAGATACTTCCATCATTTCTGTACTCTGGTCGCTGCAATCCAGCTGCTCAGTTCTGATGTTGTCACAGAAGAAGATATTGTACAAGCTGAGAGATTACTAAATGTGTTTGTATCTCAGCTGGCAGACTTTTATTCTGTTAATATTCTTACCATGAACTTTCACCTCTTGCTTCATCTACCAGAAGTCGTCAGAGATCTTGGTCCTACATGGGTGTACACGTGTTTCCCTTTGGAAAACCTTAATGGCATTGTATTAAATCTTGTCCATGGGACCAGATGGGCAGATCGGCAAATCGCCACTTCTGTCCAGACTTGCCTTGGCTTGCCCAATATTGTCCGAAACATGAGTGACTCGCTGCCAAAGAACTTCTGTAACCGCTTACTAAACAGAAGAAAATTTAATAATGCTGATGTAGTTGACAAGTGTGTCATCATTGGTGATACAAAGATCATATCACCAATACCTCAACATGTACAAGTTCTTCTTGATGAGAAAA
>NW_026267411.1:207535-207963 GCF_000697945.3 Frankliniella occidentalis | reverse complement strand
AACTAGTTGATGACATTGATGCCATGGAGGGAGCCCAGCGGCAACCGAATAGCAATCCGCTGCTTCTTGTTCAATCTAGCTCCTCTGTGGTTAGTAAAGTCCTGCAATGTAAACTGAACCCTTACCTTAAATCAATACTTCAATTTTATCTATTAATATTTTTGATATCTTTGTCTAGGTATCATCTACTGCATCAAGGGCTTTAGAAGTTGCTTCTTCAACAGGAACATCAACTGGTATCCCAATTCGTACAGTCCAACCTATACTGCAAGTTGCAACCGCCCGTGACACAATTGGTACATCTTTGGTTCTCTTTATCTTTTGACATTTTTCAGAGTACTGAATCTAACTTGAGGTTATTTGAACAGGTGGATGTTCAATGAGTTTAGCATCACCAGCCACAACTCTGCTCTTGAGAGCTGCCACTC
>NW_026267411.1:206555-207485 GCF_000697945.3 Frankliniella occidentalis | reverse complement strand
TAATGCTGATGTAGTTGACAAGTGTGTCATCATTGGTGATACAAAGATCATATCACCAATACCTCAACATGTACAAGTTCTTCTTGATGAGAAAAATATCAAATTAACGAAAGCCTATGAAGTAAAATCTCTAAAAAGAGGAAAATTTATTTATATCCCTGAGCGAAACAACTTGTCTACACGCCAAGATTCCTCTATTGCTGCTTACGAAGATGAAGACTCTGCAAATGTTTGTGTGATTCAACAATTCCTTAGAGGCTTTACTTGTGAATGTAGTGATCATTGCTCATGTGAAAGTCACATGTATGCAGTGGTCAAGGCGGCTCAAAAAATTGCAAGCTTCCCTACCTTGGTTCCTGGAGTTGAAGTACCAAACACTCATGAGTACAGGATATCTGACATAGTGAAACTAATCCCGTGTACTAGTCTTCTTGGAGCATGTATCTCTATCAATATAAATAGTAAGTGTTACATCTCTCGCCCACTAAATGGCAGGGAAAGAGAATGAAACAAAAATATTTTTTATTTTGATAGGCCTCTAGGTTGACAAATAAAACTTAACCATAGTGATATACCTCATTATTATTTTCTAATCCACCTTACTGTAAACCCTGACAAACCGTTGCAACAAGATATGAGCATTTTCTTCTAGTCTTTTCAGCTGTCAGCTGATGACGTAACAACCACAGGCAGATAATAATTTGATAGTAAGAGGCTCGCACTTCAAATGATATTGAAGAAAGAAATTCATAGTTAGCTGGAAGCAAAAACAAAAAGAATCCAACCTGCTCATGATGAATTCCACTCTTCTCATTTGATTTTAACTCTTAATAAGCATCTGATTAAAACTGGAATGACATACCTACAGTGATTGCCAAGACTCAGATACTAGGGATCCCTAGGATGTTGACCTGCACTTTGAAGGGAATA
>NW_026267411.1:205353-206461 GCF_000697945.3 Frankliniella occidentalis | reverse complement strand
TGTGCATAGGTTAGGTTGCCCCAGGTCAGTTCCCTGGGATTGTGTTGGAATGATGCACTTGGCTCATTTATGATTGAATCTTTTATAGCTCCTTGATCTGAAACCAATTTCACTACAGTTGCATAAGTTAGTTTCGTTTGTTAATTCTTTTGTCCTAAGTCAGTTCTGAGGTTTTGCTTGCGTGCACTGTTGACATCTCTTGACGGTCAATCGTTTGGGTATGCATTGTCTTTGTACTCAGTTTGTAACCTTACTTTCACTGTTGATGCAACCGCTTTTGAATGATTTATTATGGGACAGCCTGGTTTTAACTATATTTCTTGTATTCAGGAACTGCACAATGCATTTAATCACTGTGATGGCACAAGACCGTTCGAGGAAAGCTCTGCTGCCCAAACAGAATTTGCACTAGATGCATCTAAAACATACACGGTTAGTCTCATGTCCTAAGATATATTGGGTATAAATAATACTTTGTGTCTAACACTTTATTTTTACAGGTGTTTCAAGAGCCAACAGGAATCAAAATTGGAAGTGATAATGTACTCCAACTTCTCGCGACCAACGCTGAGAAGCTCCAGAAGACTCTTGAGGTATCAGTGAGCTGTTCTGTAACCTGGGAACCTGCATCTATAACTGACGATGCTCTCAACACTACTCGTGATGCCAACAGTGAGCTTTGAACTAGCTCAAATCATGGCTGTTTCTTTACTTCAACAATACTCTCTGAACCAATGCTTTTACTTTGTTTTACAGTCCCAACTAGTCCATCCACACCATCCACTCCATCCACTCGAATTTTGTCAGAGAGTAATTCCACTGATAGGTCCCCTGCTCTCCCAATGAGGCCTATAGTTGACATTCTAAATCCAGTCTTGGAAGTACTCCAGAATCCACAACAAATCTCACCTAACTTATATCTGAGGTTAAAGAAGACTGCCATCAAAGAAGTATACTCTCACATTGGAAAATTTATGCTACGATCAGTGAAGGATATAGCATTGCCTACTGCAAGACATTACGCGAGAACTGTTTTGAACTACAGTGGCCACTCGCATAGCCGCGCCGCACGGTTCTCCTCTGTAGGCCGGCGCGGCTATGCGAGGGA
>NW_026267411.1:204639-205303 GCF_000697945.3 Frankliniella occidentalis | reverse complement strand
TAATTGAATAATCTAATTTCCTTCTTAAAGTATCTAAAATAATTTACAGTTTTTGGGCCACAGTGAAACCGTAACCCTGTGTAATATGCAGGTGCATGGTGAATCTGGACCCCTTTGAATAACTTAACTAATAATTGAATAATCTAATTTCCTTCTTAAAGTATCTAAAATAATTTACAGTTTTTGGGCCACAGTGAAACCGTAACTCTGTGTAATATGCAGGTGCATGGTGAATCTGGATCCCTTTGAATAATGTAAACGCAATCTAACTGAAAGTCATGAATTTGTTTTTGCTAGTATTGCAAAACTGTAGAAATTCCGGCTCATGTGAGCGACGGTTGGGTCTCAAAATTTACCGTCACTCGAAGCAGTAAATACCTATGCCCACCTCCTCGTGGTGGGACCTGGAGTGAAATGAGATTGATTGTTATCTCATTGTCACACTAACGGGCAAGGTTAAGTCTTTTCAAATATTTCTCGTTTTCTTGGCGAATTGTGCTCTACCATTCAACAATTTTTGTAAGTAATGGAAATCATAGTTGTAATGAAGATTATTCTGGTGTAATTCTATTTTTCTTTTCCTGCCATTCAACAATTTTTTGTAAGTAATGGAAATTATAGTTGTAATGAAGATTATTCTGGTGTAATTCTATTTTTCTTTTCC
>NW_026267411.1:204018-204589 GCF_000697945.3 Frankliniella occidentalis | reverse complement strand
AAAACTTAAATCAGTAATCGTAAAATACAAATATATCACTGCATGTCAACTGTAATTTCCCTCATTTCATGACTGCTATTCACCGCGCTGCCGACAAGAGACTACAGAGAGGGGACACGAAGCTCCCCGACCCGCGGCTGCCGCCTTGCTGCACTGGAATACATCCAGCGGCCTCAAAATTCGTTGCACAGATCTCGTTTTGGTACCGAATGGTCCGGAAGGGTTCAACGGATCGAATCGTACTGATATCAAAATCCAAATGCTCACCAGATTTGAACGGCGAGCGCCCGAGTGCGCTGAGCGCCTCTGTAGCCATCCGCCGTGACGATCGGCCGGCGCCTTCTAGCACTGCACGCAGCGTTCCGCTACGCCACGCCAGCGCGATGCACGCCAACTGATGCACAGGTTAGTGCTTAGACACAGAATTCATCTCAAATTACATGTTTATGTACTGTGGCAATGCGCGCTGAGGTGGCGTGGCGTAGCGGAACGCTGCCTGCCGTGCTAGCAGGCGCCGGCCGATCGTCGCGGCGGATGGCTACAGAGGCGCTTAGCGGACTCGAGCGCTCGC
>NW_026267411.1:200954-203968 GCF_000697945.3 Frankliniella occidentalis | reverse complement strand
ATTTTTCTTTTCCTGCCATTCAACAATTTTTTGTAAGTAATGGAAATTATAGTTGTAATGAAGATTATTCTGGTGTAATTCTATTTTTCTTTTCCAGAGCATAGGACAGTCTGTCTTCTTTTTTATCAGCAGAGCCTTCTATTTTAAATGTGCATCAATACCAGGACACAAGCTAAAGCAACTAATATTCACAAATCAAAAAATAGTTCTCTGAATCCTATTTTCACCATCTGCATTATGTGGCATGGGCATTCATTGTTTGAGGGACCCTCCAGACGGGAGCCTCCAGGACCTACCCGTTTTAAACATTTCTCATATTCGTAACATTCCACAATTCTTTTTCAAGTTCCAAAATTTATTTGCATTCTGTAATGGAATGATTTTATTCATCATTTGTTAGCATAGTTGGTTGGGGTATAGAATAGGGTATGGATGTGAAGTTTGGTACGGTATCATCTGTCTTCTTCTGCTTTGTTCTGTTAATTCAGGGCTCATACCGGACAGAAAAGTCAGGGAGAAAAAAAAGGTGTCTGGAAGTCAGGGAAAAGTCAGGGAAATTTGATTCGGGTCAGGGAAAACTTTTCAGTGTGGGCAAATGCTGGTCATGGCTCAGGTAGTTTCACCAGAGATAGCATACAATGCAGATTTAACATTAAAAAAATTCTCGCTCGCTTCACTCGCGATCATTGCGCCATCTTAGTTGTTCTTTCTACCAATATCCTGATTATCATTATTCAGTGATGACTAGTCTATTTTTGCGTCCTGCTTTTACTGTATTTTCTACTAAATTGACCTCCTATTGAACTCAGAAAAGTCAGGGAAAAACAGGATATTTTGGTCTGGAAGTCAGGACAAAGTCAGGGAAAATGGAAACCGGGATCTGGTATGAACCCTGTTAATCGGTATTATTCTTCTTAGTAATAACTGCTTACGATTTGTTTTCAGATGTCTTGGCTATCTACAATTGGGAGTTTGGTGGGGCTGGGTGGGGGAAAAAAGGGGGATGAGAAGAAGGATGGTTTGGAAAAAGAAAACAAAGAAAAGAAGAGAAATGATCAAAAGAAGAAAAGTGATGAAAAGAAAAAAAAGACTCTGCTACTGACATGGACACGGACACGGACATCGAGGAGGATATTGAAAAGAAGGTGCAAGAGAGGGCGGAAAGGTATGCAGATGAATGGATGAAGAAGTGGCGAGAGAGTTATGAAGGAAATCAGGATGATTTAAAAAAAAAGAATGATGAAAAGAAAAAAAATGATGAAAAGAACAATGATGAAAAGAAGAACAATTATGAAAAGAAGAAAAATGATAAAAAGAAGTACAATGATCAAAAGAAGAAAAATGATGAAAAGAAGAACAATCATGAAAATAAGAAAAATGACTCGGCTACTGACACGGACACGGACAGCGAGGAGGATAGGATCGAAAAGAACGTGCAAGAGAGGGTGGAGAGGTATGAAGAGGAGATGAGGAGGAAGTGGCGAGAAAGAAAGGAGGCGTTGCAAGTGAAGATGGAAAAGGAAATCGACGATCGAGTGAATGCCAGATTGCAGGCGGAGTTGGAGTTGCGGAGAGGCCGACCCCAGTACAGGTAAGTGTAATTGAGTAATTCTCTGCTTACTCGTCACTTTGGAAAATTCAGGCAGATCTTCATGACCTACTGGAGCTTGTTCCTTGTATGAAAACAAAGAGCTACAAAAACGTTAGGGGTCAAAATACGGATTGAAAAAGAGCTCAGAAAACAACGTCCAAAACCTGTTAAGGTGCCTCTTAGCAAACTAATTTTTTTAGCTATTTTTCAATACGTATTTTGATCCCAAATGTTTGTTTAGCTCTTTGTTTTCATACAAGGAACAAGTTCCAGAAGGGTTTGGGTCATGAGGACCTGCCTGAATTTTCCAGTGTGATGAGTAAACAAAGAATTACTCCTTTCCCATTCGTACTTAGTGTGACTGGGAAATGTCTCATTTGAAAGGGATTTAAATTATTAGAATTGTGCTACCATCTTAGTTCTAAATAAAAATAAAAATAAATAAATAAAAAAAAATAAGTAACAAAATGCAGATTTTGTAGAAGGAATATTTTTTAAGACTTCAATTCATTTTATTTATGTTTTAAATCTTTTAACAGACCAGCAGACCATCACTATCATCATCATCCTAGCAATTACCGCAGAGCACCCTCATCACCACCATTCCACCCGTCGAAGAGGCAACGTCCCACTAGGGACAAAAGAACCGACCAGCAGAGAAGAGTAAGTTTTAATGTTGGTTTAATATTTGTTCTACACCACCTTGGAAGAATTGGTATTGGTCTCGGTACGACCCGCCGCAGAACTTTTTGCTTATCCAGTTGAAATTTAGAGAACACTTCACAAACTTCTGCTTGCTTTCATTTTAAATCCTTAACACCTCTCAAAGAGAAAAACATTCTCCTATTATTTCTGAGATGAAAACAGTTACACTCAATACCACAATTTGTTTTGTTAAATTGGCGATAAAGAACAAGTAAACTCTTAGCACAAAATTAATTTTTTCCTTGATCTCTAATTTCAACCTTTTTTTTTCTCTTCACAGCGCTACGAATGACTGATGGCGGCTGCTGAAATGTGAAAATAAAAATGGTAAATGGTTGTTCACTTCAGGTGTCGTTTATTGCCTATAGAATCATCAATGCATTCCACACAAGTACTAGTTTTTAACGTACTATTATGGTACTGGTATGGTAACTACTACTTTGCTGGTTAAAGCTGAGATTGACCAGGCGAATTTGGTGACCCATAGGAATATCCAGCAGTAAAAGAAGGTAGCTGCACCTGGTAATTACTAGGTCTTGCCAGCCACCTGCTAGCTCTAACTATAACACACACAGTGTAATTACATTACACATGTTACAGAGAGTTATTTTGTTTAAAAGGTTATTTCACTTGTGGCGGTCCTGGACATCTTCCAGTTGGTCCTGCATCATTCTAGGCGCAATGCATATTTTATAGTTTTCTAATGGAAGCAACATCT
>NW_026267411.1:198857-199979 GCF_000697945.3 Frankliniella occidentalis | reverse complement strand
AACTAATGATTATATTCCGTAATTTCAGTAATGCGCAGAGTTTCGAAGTAAAGATCAACGCATTTCAAGCCTTCAATGTCTCGTTATTTAATATCTAATTTGGTCCCTCAACGAGAAGAATTTTCGTGGCAGAGGGCTTGTGGGGTGGCAGGTCCGGACCCCGAAACTCCGAATTCGCACAGGAAATTATCGTAGCCGGAGTGGACAGGCCCTGGCTTGGGTCAGCGCCGGCTGTCTCCGGCGTCGTCTGCTGGCGGAGGGGGAACCCGGCAGCGCTCAGTGGCGGGCGGGGTATGGTGTGTTGCCTATCGCACAGGCGGAAAAGCACACGGGGCCGCTGCACCCGTGACAATCTTCGCACGCACGTGACACGCACGCGACACGCACTCAACCCGCACGCACCTGCGCACGCACGTGACACGCACGCGAAACACGCATTTACGCACGCACGTGACAAGCATGCGGTACGCACGCATCTGCGCACGCACGTGTATGCGTGTGCGCGTGCGTTCATGCAGGCGTGTGTGTGTTTGGAAGAGGGTAGAGTATCGTGACGTCATACTGACGCCCCACCCCCCTCCCTTGCCGTTGTTCGTCGGCAAGTGACCAGGAACTAAACGTTATGATCCTCTTATCACGTGGCCAATGACGAGTTAATTTATTCTCGCCACATGAATAATTCCGAACGAAAGTTTTGTTCTTTTGGTTTAGTTCCGTTCCGAATGAAACTATTGCAAAAATATTTGCTTCACCCTACCCAGCCTCTCTTCTCACACCCGCCCAACTCAAACACAATGAATGTCACCGAGAAAATTCACGGCATAGCGTGGGATCAGGGCAGAAACTCTAACAGTGAAGGCTACATAAAGATGGTGACATATCATTACGCCACTCTGTATGTCAAGGGGGATGAGAAGAAAAAAATCCTTCAAAACATAGTGCGTCATGCCAACGTCATAGATATTGGAGTCCTTGGCTGTCGTCCGAGGCTCAGTCAACTACCCTATTTGGCAGTAAGAGATCACAACGGTTCAGACTTACACCAAAATGTACTCCTGTGCAGAGAGAAACGCGAAACGCATAGGCTTATGGTATGAATACAGACGTGTTTGAGTACACACC
>NW_026267411.1:190655-195372 GCF_000697945.3 Frankliniella occidentalis | reverse complement strand
TGGTGAAGAACTGAGAGTCGCCTCTTTTGTTATAATAAGAATTATAAGGGTGTTATTTATGGCACGTCTGCTTTATGTAAATTCAAGCAACTGTAATCTGTCTGAAACTGTTAAGTGATGGGTAGTAATGCCAAGGGAAATCTCTTTTCAGACTCACCTCGCTTTGAGCTACAATATTCTTTTGCTTTAATATCTTTTCTGTTTGGCACCAATTGCTCAGTGAGCCATGCTGTATTATATCACAATTTCAGTGCAAAGGTTCATCGATCGGCACATCAATTTATTGATTTCTTGAAATCTGTTAGTGTTGCATTTTGCAGGTCGATGAAGGTTCAGAACTTCCGCCATAGAAATTACTATCACCGAAAAAGATCTTCAGAATGTTGGTCAAATTATTTTGCTGCAGAGCCCTACTGTCACTAATTAATTTTTTCTGTGTGTTTCAGAGAGTGCGATAGAAAGCTGGCTGATATGTCTCCTGTATTTATTGGTGATGGATTTCGGAAGAAGTCCAGATTTTATTATAAGGGAGATGGTTTTTACTACTACAAGAATAGGACATTAGTAAACGAATCAGCTTCTCTGAGGTGTATCAATTGGAAAAGACTTCGTTGTCCTGGTAGAGCTGTGGCATCAAAAGACTGGAAGTCCTTGACTATCAGTACTGACCACACATGTATGCCTAATTATAATTTCTGTAAAGTACGGAAGCTGAGACAAGCAATTATAGCCAGGTGCTCCTCTCGAGATACTACTCGTCCTAAAACTATTGTTTCTCAAGAGAGTGAGTGGTGAGTATTTTTGTCAATGTACATGACAATGAGTTGAGTTGTTGCGTGCAGTGTACATATATATTTATTATGGGGCATTTTCATATCATTTAGTTACTCAAGAGACATCAGACTTCAATGCTCAGCCAAAATATTGAGGTCAGCCATTAGAAGAGCAAGGATGAGAGTGGTACCTCGTCTACCCCATACCCTTTCTCAACTGGATGAGGTACTTCGGAGTGAGCAATTTAAGCATCTCACCATGACCAAGTCTGGAGATGGTTATTTGTATGCTGGAAGTTGTGGCTCAGCCAGGATGCGTTCCAGGTGTCTTATCTTTCAATCTCCAACTATGAAAGAAATTATGTGTACCTCTGCTAAAGAGGTTTTTGCTGATGCTACATGGGATGGGAGGCCATCCTGTCCTAATAGTAGCCAAGTCTTCTCCATGACTACATTATTAAATAATCAGGTCAGTTGACATACTTATGTGAAAGGTATGATGTTCCTGTGCCTTATACTTTATAATTAATTAATTCACATCAAGCAGACAAAGCCATCATACAGAAAGTTGTGATAAAAGTTTTTAAAAAACTTGTCAAAGAATTTTTTTAGAAAATTAATGCTGCGTACTTTTCTCTTTGATCATCTTCAGTGTGTCATCTTTTTTTAATTTTTAATTTTGTAAACACTTTTTTGTTGTTAATTTTGTAAACACTTCTTTTGCAGATTCTTCCCTTGTGTGTTTGTTTAATGGAGAGCAAATCAGAACACACATATACCATTCTTCTGCAAGCAATAAAAGAATTGAACCCTGGTTTCAAACCAGATAAAATTCACACTGATTTTGAATTTGCTGAGTACAACAGTTTCAAAAAAATATTTGTAGATGCAATTGTTGAAGGATGTTTGTATCACTACAGTAATGTAAGTAAATTTTCCATTTGCTTCTTGAGTGCATTGTTAATGTGCTTTAGTTTTGCCTTTTAATATTTACTCAAGATTGTTGTTTAACAGAATCTTAGTGCTCAAGCAAACAAGCTTGGTTTAGCACGCTTTATTGCTGCTAATGAAACAATTGATTCTTTGGTAAGGAGCTGCCTTGCCATTCCTCTTGTGCCCACCCCCAGAATTCCAGAAGCATTAGCAGCTGTTATGACTAGAGCTAGTGAGGAAAATTTTTATCGTGTCCTTGATCCTTTCTTCAAGTATGTTTATGAAGAGTATATTGCAAAGAGGACTCATGTGCTCTCTGTATACGGATCCGAAAACCGTACAAACAATGTTGCCGAGAGTTGGAACAATTCTCTGCAATTGGCAATGAATGTGAGACGACCAAATGTGTTCAATTTCATCAGTAAGTATTATATTATCCACAGTATGCAAAGTTGCACGTTACCTGTCTCCTTGCCACTTGATCTTTTCAGATGGTCTGCTTACTTTGGAAGAACAGGCAGCTCAAGATTATTTTGACATTAACAGGGGTGAGAACACCACAAGAGGACGAAAAGTCAGTGCTCTTGTTAATGATGCCAGGATATGCAATTTAACTAGATTACTAGATAGGAACCAGATAACTATGAGTAATTTCCTTAGAAATGCATCCAGAACATTAGAGAATCCTTACAGACGCCACTGCCCACGCCCTCCCCCCCAAGTTTAAACCTTTTGCACTTGTGTAATTGTTTACCAGCATAAAATTTCATTGACTAGTGTAATAAGAAAATTTCAAGTTCTTAATAATCACCCATGGCACCTGTTTCAATATCTTCTTTGTAAATTTGAAGTGTTCCATATTTTTGTGTTGATTTTCATTCTTCCATGGATACCTAAGGGGATGGTTCATTAAGCTGCCAAGTATATCTTGAGTATTGTGCCATAGACATTGTTGAAATTAACATGGTGTGAAATGAGCATTTGCCTTGGACGTTTTCTGCGGGTTGCACAAAATAACTTGGGTTGAATTTTTTGTCTTGTGATATATTTTTGTCATGTTGGAATATTTGTGTGAGCATGACTGTTTTATTATTCTTGTAAGTCTAAGATGTGTGATATTTCAAGCCTTTGTCAACTACCATAATATTCTGTAAAGTTTTCAATCTCAATGGTTCAGAACCAAGTGTACTGTTAAGTTGAATATGTTATGAAAGTAATGTAGTAATCTTGTATGTTTCATGCTCTCTGCGCAACCATTTTATGCTCTCAGTCGACAATACTTGGTTTACGTAATGAGATGCATGATTGTATTGTAATTTCAGCATTTAGTTACCTCAGGAAAGTGATATGTGATATAGTATTGTATCTTACAAATAAAGTACGCCACTCTTTATTCATATCTGCATTTTTAATCAACCTTCTTTACTAAAAAAAATAGATCAGGTGTTAAGAAAAGTGCTGGTAGGCAAGTTCACATTTAGGACATATGAGCTTCTTTTTGCAACATACAGTATGTCAAATTAGAATGAAGCTATCCAATTTCTTTCTACATTAAAAAACAACATACAAAAAGAAGGAACACTATTAGCTTAATACTTGTTCTCCTTGTCAAGGAAAGATACAGAAAAACAGTAACAATATAAATAAAGGGGGTAACACCCCAATTGGAATGTAAAAGAAACTCAATCATTAACACAGGCGTACACAAGAAACTTAATACTTGTCTAATGTAAAAACGTTTAAAGAAAGATATAGAAAAACACTGAAAATATTAAAAACACCCGCATTGGCATGTAAAACAAATACAAAAACAAATAGAAGTTGTAAGTATATCTTAAAGCATGCTAAGGTTTGTCCCCGTACAGCTTGTGAAAATCTTCGTAATGGGATAAATCTTTCACAGATACTGAAGGTTTGACACGCTCGGCAGCTTCCATCATATCATGCAGCTCAATTGCTCTGATCTGCAAACAATGTAATTGTTTCAATCTTATTGTGTAAATACTTTAGCACCAACAGACATGGCCTAAAAGAGTAGTCAAACTTTTACCTCAGAGAGTTCAACTGTTTCGAGGAAACCACTCCATTCTCGAACAGGTGTCATTGAGGCCTCTGCGCAGACCTTCGCTATGTCGGCTCCAGAGTAGCCCTCTAAGGAATTGGCTATTTTCTCATGCGCTAATACGGCCTTCAGAATTTGAAGTCGCCCCTGGAAATGAATTCAAAAAAATTATTTACTCCACAAAGATGGAAGTTTCATCTAATACATAAGAGTGAAGTTACCTGATTATCAGGCAATGGTATCATGAACCGCTTTTGGAAGCGGCGCCTAATTGCCTCATCTAAGTCATCTGGGCGGCTGGTCGCCCCAATGACCAATACATTGTCAGCTTCCTGTGATAATGCAGCACCGTCCTAAAAACAAGATAAAAAAAGGTACAATCTGATAATCAACAATAATTGTTCCTGCCTGACACTTAAATGCCTATCTGACATGGTCAGAAAACTTACCATCTGAACAAGAAATTCAGTCTTCATTTTTTTTTTGATGACTCATTTTCTTTCTCTGTTCGTTTTGACGGAATGGAGTCTACCTCATCGATAAAGATGATCGGCGGTTGCATAGCTCTGTTTGGAGTAAAGATGATTGCAGTGCATTCTTGGTAAGATAATGCAAGTGCAGAGAACAGTAAAACTGAACTTCATAAGGAAATGACAAAGTACATGAAGCTATCACAATACATACACACCTAGCTACACCAAAGAGCGCTTGCACAGCTTTCTCACCGTCCCCCACCCACTTGGAGGTGAGCTTGCTGGCACTGACATTAAGAAAAGAAGAGTCGCACTGGGATGCAATGCATCGAGCTGAAACATTGAACGAAGTTCCCAAGGCAAAGAATAATAAGTCCACGGCTAAGAGAGCAACTGTTCCAGTTAACGTACCAATCATTGTTTTTCCAGTTCCAGGTGGCCCGTCCAACAGAACACCTTTCGGTGCTGCCCTGAGA
>NW_026267411.1:182125-182915 GCF_000697945.3 Frankliniella occidentalis | reverse complement strand
CGGGCGGCGGCCGTGTGCCACTGCAGGGGCGATGAGGGATTTTCCGACCTCATGTCCCACCTGGGTTTTTAGGCCCGCGATTAGCGGTGCCTATTGCTTTCGCCCGAAAGTTTTGTCTTTTTATTCTTGACGATCGCCCCTTATGGCACAGCCGATCGTGCCTAAGCGAATTTAATGAAATTTGAATGAAAAATACTACAGAAAATTACACGTTTCCATGGAAATGACGAGCTGAGCAGCAGGCCGAGTCGAGCCAGGAAAATTTCGGCCAATCACAAATTTGCGCGGGAAAGTTCGACCAATGGAATCGATCGCCTGTTGCTTTGTACAACCCTACCCAAAAATTATTTAGCCCTGGCGTCGATTCGGTGGTCACGTTTAAATAATGACAACTGGCCGCCGTGTATAAAGATGCAACACAGACGCCGTTTTGAACGTAGCCGCTGAGCGCCACCCACGGCTTTGATTGTTGGCTGGGACGGTAGTTCCGCCTTGTAATAATTTCGTTTGAAAAGGGGCAGAAAGTGTACTGATGCAGCCAACCTATAACTGGAAATAGATGTGATGTTTTTACCTTATTGAAGAATATAAGTGTAACCATATAATATACAATACGCCTAAATGTATACATTTTGTATATGTACAAAAATTATCAATGATCTCTTAGTCTGATACTGTGTTACTAATATTTTTTAAAAAGTTCACGTTCCTTGCCGTGAGTGTCATGGCGGAGTTTATTTAAGCAAGCTAACTTGGCGAACGATCATCATACTAAACTTTGAAATATTTC
>NW_026267411.1:179275-181505 GCF_000697945.3 Frankliniella occidentalis | reverse complement strand
TGTTAAATTTACCATAAGACTTCTGTAAAATTACATTGGTTGTAAATTTACAACAAAACATGTCGTAAAAATGCCAGTGTTTGTAATTTTACATAAAAGTGTTCTAAAGTTTTACATGCTTTTTATGTAAAATCACTATTTTTTTTTACAGTGACTTTCCTTTACTAATTATGTTTTAAATATAAGAATGCAGCATTGTCACGGCCAAGGTAACGCAGTTATTAGATGACAACCATAACCAGCAAGGTAAGTGTACCCCCCCCCTATTTTTAATTTTGATTGCAATTTTAGACTGGTATCTGTACTCAGTTTTGCTTACAGAAATATCAGGGATACATCGACAACTCGTAATTGCATATTTCAAATGCTGGGAGCCGGAGCCACAATTTTTAAGGAAGAACCTTGCAACACAGCTCCCTCCTCCAGACTGCGATGAAGACTTTCATTTGCTCTTAGTCTCCCTGAACAAATCAGTAAGAAGCTAGACCTCATTGAGGCAAAACACGCTTTTTATCAGAATAAATCTTATCAATTTCTTATTGCTTTAATGTTTATCATATCAATTTCTTAATTCTTTTAATGTATATCATTATTCCACACTGTAAAAAAAGTTTTACTGATTTCAGTACTTTAAGTCTGAAGTTTTTTTACAGACCAGTAGTCTGAAAATTCAGACTGCACCCGGGTCTGAAATTTCAGTAGTGCCTTATCATACCACTTAGTCTGAAAATTCAGACAGTCGGTATGAAAATATTTTTGCAACATTTAAAAATGAACACATACCGAACGACTTTACCTTTGAGTGGGTAGAGGCCTATGCCTAGGTAAAGACATATCTGCCCATTCCGTACTGACCTTGGTTGGGATCGAATCGCCAACCTCGAGGTTCGGAAGCCGCAACCTTAACCATTCGGCTGCCGGCTACCTGCGTGGGGAGCAGCGTCGGCTACTGGTGTGCTTCGCCCGCCTGTCCGGTGGACTTCTCACTCGAAATTCATACCGGTAACTCTGAATAATAGATTCAGTGTATGGTCTGAAAACATACTTTAAAATTTTCAGACAGATTGTTCTGAAAACCTGATTCAGAGTAAGAAGTCAGGATTCTCAGTCTAAACTTAGAAAATTTTGAGTAATGGTCTGAAAACAAAATTCAGAGTGCCGATTCTGAAAAACATCTACTGAATTTTCAGATTTTTTTTTACAGTGCATCTATGTTGGAACTAGTATACTGTTTAGTTCACTTTTCCTGCACTGCAAGATAATTTGTTGCCAGTTGTTGATCGGTTTGTGAAATTTGTAGTTGCTCTCTGTACTGTGGTGGTGTGAACTTCCTCTTCTGGTACCTTATGTATTGTGACCCTGTTTTTCTTTTATTTTTAATGCTTGATCATTAACTTGCTCTCTGCTGCATACACAAATTCATTTTAATTTATTTCTTGTTGCCCTTGAGTTGTTTTGTGTGATCAGTGATCTCTCTTCATAAACATGGCATTTTGTATTGTACTTGCTTGCCAGTTTCTCATTTTGTGTTCATACTCTGTCAGTTGTTGCTATGCCTCTGCATCTTTGTGATATAATTTAACTTATTTGCTACTCATTGCAATGCACACTGACCTACTGCCTATAACGCTGCAGGGTCCATGGCATATCGCCACCATATTTTTCGTTCCGTTGACAATTCGTCCCCACCTAAATCGTCCCTAGGAAAATTACTGTGTCCCGAGTCTATTTCTCCTCATGCCTCCGGCAATACCCCGTGCCCACAAATGCGTGCGGATACTCCGCACACTCACGCAAACAATGGAGACACCTACCACAACAACCCGGGGGACGGGGGACATCTGGAGCCGAAATGGAGGGTCAACTTTTGGAATCAGAAAGAGGAGGTGGATACTTATACAACTAGGTAGATGTACGCCAGACCACGTCTCGCGTAACAGGTCTCGCGATATCTCACGAAACACTGTTACGCTGCGTTACAGATTACAATAAAAATTTGAGCCTCCTAGCTCAAACCGCTCTCGAGTTATCGTGCGGACAGACAGACAAACGAACAAACAGACAGACAGACACGAAACTTTTTGATCATCACTGGAGTTATAGGCTTTGGTAATCGCTCAGCCAACAAACATTCAGAAAATCGTGATGGGTCCCGGACATACTGGATGTGCAGGCGGCGTCCTGTTTGCAAAAAGAAAGCGATCTCGTCATCCCCCCATGGTAAGCTCTG
>NW_026267411.1:177175-179225 GCF_000697945.3 Frankliniella occidentalis | reverse complement strand
ACCCCATGTGCCGGAAAACCCGGAAACAGCCCGGCTTAAGACCGTCGCGGACAGGTCGCTAGTTGTCTGAACATAATATGGACAGGAACATTTCAGGTCAAGATTGATAAAACTTATATACTTTAAAGTTAGAATAGCAAAATATCAGAGGCATTCTCTATCTTTAAACAAACGAATTATTTGCACTATTTTGTGCATGGCGCACGGGAGTTCAATCTGACTTATAAAATTTCGTATAAATTCATGTACGAAATCTCGGATTATTTTGCAAAAAACTGCACATAAGAACGCAAAATTTTTGCATGCCCAGCGGTATTGAACACAGTCCAACGTCTTCATTTAATCGTTCAGAACACGCTATTTTTTATGTTGAAGGTCGTTCGGCATATCCTTAACAGAGCCCAGTACATAAGCGAAGGCATTTCCCGAAAACCGCGTCGCGATGCGCCAATCGGTTCGCTGTGAAAGGCATCATTTCTGTAAAGACTGCGCATCTAGTTGAAGGACCCTTCCTGAGGCATCTCCTCTCAGCCGTCGCCGTAGCTCAGTTGGAAAGAGCGTCAGTCAAAAGAACAGAAACCCGTAGGGTAAGTGATCGAATACCGCTTCTTTCCCTTTTTTCGTGACCGTTGGGTGGGCTCGGGCATCCCCGAAAACAGTCCGAAGGTGCCTCCGGGCATACCCAGAAACTTTCGGTTTTTGTCACTTCTGGGGTGTGCTTCAGGGCTGCCCGCTTGGTACTTCGGACTAACCCGAAAAGTGCCCGCCCGTCCGGGCTGTTCCGGGGGCTGATCATTTTTAAACGGGCTGTTATAGAAGGCAATTCTTAACAAATAAAATTATTGTATGAATAACTCAAAAGGGAATGAAAAATCATAACGAAGAGCCTACCCAGTCTGCAACTCCCTGCTCCCTCCAGTTTGGGGCAGAGACCTTTGTAGGGGGTACCTTCCTACCCGGTCTGTCCTTGGAATCTCCACCTCCAAGAGAATTATTTATGGAATCTCCAGCTCCAAGAGAATTTTTTATATTCTTCATCATGCCACCCTGTTAAGGAAGTAATAATTTATTACAAATCAAATAAATGCATGAATATAATCGAAGGGTGAATATTAAATCATATCAAAGAAACGTTCAGCCTACCAAGTCTACTCCCTTCGGCTCTGTTAAAGTTTTCACACCAGATCTGTCAGGTTGCTCACTGGAGCTGGAAACCGCACTGTTAGAAAAAACCACGGAAAAAACATAGAAAAACTATGGTCAATTTTTTGCCCAGAACGTCCGTCCAAATCTGTGCTGAAACCACAGAGACGGTACGGAATCAAAGGTACAGAAAACCACGGAGCTTCTGTTACAGAACGTCTGTGCTACTCCGTACACCTGCCACAGAATTATTACAGATATTTTCTGTGACTTAGCCATTCTTTTCTAGACATAGTTTTGTTGAATTAGAAGGATTGTCGTCTGCGTAGGATTCTTTGGTACCCAAAGTGAGTCAAAAATTCAATTTCATTGGCGCTTTAGCATAGGAGTGCAGCGCGCGGGAAACTATTTCCCATTTGCAACGTATCAGGGTGGGACACTACATGGTGACCAGGACGGAAGTGATCAGCGAGAGGTAATGTAGAATGCCATCTAGCGGCGTCTTCGGACGCCTTACCACTGAGACACAATATCTGTTACAGATGGGTCCGCGACCCTTGAATGACAGACTATTTATATGACGGAAACAATCTGTACGATTCTGTTCTGTTTTTCCTGTGATTTTGAAGCACAGACTTCTGTGTTCACAAAATAACTGAAAATTTCTGTAACAGAAGCAATCTGTACACCTCTGTTGGGAATTTTTCTGTGGTTGTCTGTGGTTTTTCCACAGATTTTTTAACAGTGCGTGCTGCTTGCGGGGTGAGACCGGGCGTCAGACGGCTTATAACGTCACTCGTAGTCCCTACGGTCGTCTCTGGAGCTGGTGACCGTGCTGCTTGCGGAGCGGTACCGGGAGTCATTCAGCTCGTAACGTCGCTCGTAGTCCCTCCAACGTTCATCACTA
>NW_026267411.1:169431-170266 GCF_000697945.3 Frankliniella occidentalis | reverse complement strand
GAAAATCGTGATGGGTCCCGGACATACTGGATGTGCAGGCGGCGTCCTGTTTGCAAAAAGAAAGCGATCTCGTCATCCCCCCATGGTAAGCTCTGCCATCATGAGAAGTCTGACTTAGTTGCTGAAGGTCCATATCCTCATGTACCTTTGTTGATAGACGATGTCAATGTCGTTGAAGTAACTACGCCCGACCACGTCTCGCGTAACAGGCTTCGCGATATCTCACGAAACACTATTACTCTGCGACGCGCCTGGCGCACATATAGCTAGGCCTGCGGCGCTGACACACGAGACGAGTTAAGGAGAGGGTATAGGGAAACAGGGCCTTCTCGACCCATTTTTGTCGGGGTCATATTACTCTTAAATAAGGGAGATAAAACTTGTGCTGTTCGGTAACGGTTTTCAATAAAAGTTCGAATTTTGACAGATTATTATTGGCTGAGTTTTTTTTTCAGTGTTTGTCTGTTTGACTGTCTGTCCGCACGATAACTCGAGAAGGAATTGAGGTAGCGATCTGGGAATTTAAGGGTCGTTTTGTACCATAAAAAGACAGATCGAGTTCGAAGATGAGCATTGTAGCTCAAAAATTGGCTTTTTAAAAAATCAAAACCTACAGGTCGCAAAATGTTTTTAATCAAATATTTATTATGGGTTCCTAAGGGTTAAACCGTCAAAGTAGAGCTCTCTGGTCGAAAATTTCGTCCGTTTGGCTCTATCTTGTACCGTTTAGGTGCTAAGGGGCATTTCTTGACAAAAATGAGGTGAAAATGATCAAATGGTCGATTAAATCGTTAGGAAGTGTTCATTTCGAAAAATTGTATATACACTCCTATTA
>NW_026267411.1:168787-169381 GCF_000697945.3 Frankliniella occidentalis | reverse complement strand
TGCTTGCGGAGCGGTACCGGGAGTCATTCAGCTCGTAACGTCGCTCGTAGTCCCTCCAACGTTCATCACTAGGGCTGGGGCCCCTGCTGCTTGCGCGGTATAACGAATAGGACGAATCGTTAGACCGATCGTGCTGCCTTCTACAGTCGTCAGTGGAGCCGGACCGTCGCTCGTAGTCACTCCTACGTTCATTAGTAGGGCTGGGGCCCCTGCTCGCGCGGCGGTACGGCCAGTCCTAAGGTCACCCACGGTCCTCCTCGGGGCTAGAGGCCCTCCACTGGCCACGAGGCCTTCGTGACATTGTCTGAAACAGAATTTGACCATTATGGTGGGGCTGGACCATGACCAGTCCTTCTAAAGCAAAGCTAGATAGGGTACTCCGGGCCACATCTGGACAGGAAGGAGAAGAACAAAAATCGCAGGCGCGGGGAGAAGCGGGGATCGGCCTTCACTCCTCTCCGCACCTGCGATTTTTGTTCTTCTTCTTCCGAGCCCCGGAGTACCCGCGTATGGACCGAAACGGAACCCAAAGAAAACAAGCAGACCCGCCCTTCCGCCAAACGAAGTTGCCAGCTCCGCTTCGCTCCGCCGGCA
>NW_026267411.1:150342-162162 GCF_000697945.3 Frankliniella occidentalis | reverse complement strand
TTTTTGTGGGACCCCTGGTTTTTGATTTTTCTAAAATCCAATTTTTGAGCTAGAATGCTCTCCTTCGAACTTGGTCTGTCTTTTTATGACACAAAACGACCCTGAAAATCTCAGGTCGCTAGCTCAATTCGTTCTCGAGTTATCGTGACGACAGACAAACACACAGACGGACAGACAGACAGACGCGAAACTTTTTGATCATCACTGGAGTAATAGGCTTCGCTAATCGCTCAGCCAACAAGATGTGTTGTTGTGGACAATTTTGTATGGGGACATTAAAATTCTGGGCAAACTGGCAGGGGACGAAAAATGTGGGGACGAATTGTCTTGGGGACGATTTTCATGGGGACATTCAAGCCTGGTCCCAACGCTGCATGCTCTTTGGAAGAATTCCTTGTCTTATGGTTGCCAGTTGATATTTCATTTTACTGTGATGACTGTCTAGTTATTCTACTTGCTCCTGTTGTGTGCAATTCCTTTATATTTTTCCATCTATACTTTGACCCTAATTTCGTTTTCATGCTGCTATTGCTGGTTTCATTCTTGTGCTGTTTGCCTTTGTTGCGAACCTCTCTTGTTTGAGAGTAAAGTTGATTTGTATTTACCAGCCAATTCATTTTTAACAATATTGCATTTCGTTTTACCTGTGCCTCTCTTTTATGTCTTATGTGGAACATTGCGCACACGTAGCTGTTAAAATGATTATCTTTCTATGCTCTTGTGATTATTACCCTTATCATTCGATTCTTGTTTCTCTGCCTGTGCACATGGGCTGTTTGCTTTAACTTTCCCACTATTTTTGTGTCTTTCTGTTTGGGTATCTTCTCATGAGCTTGCTTGCAGTGTAATTTGAAGCTGATAAGCCAGCTAACAGTTTATGGCTGTCTCCTCAAGGTACACACATCTTGTCACTTAGTGACTTGACCTTGCCATAAATTAAGTCTTGTATGTGTAAATATTAAGTTTTGTTTGTTTCAGGTGCTTGACCAACTCTTCAGACGACCGATTTAAAGATGGTTGCTGTTGACAGTAATATCCAGATGGTCTTTAAAACTGATACCACATTGTTAACGAGCGTTCCTGTGACCAGTTGTTTTCTTATAAGTGCATTAAAACTTCAAATGGCAATAGATTTATTTTGTTAAGCACAATGCCTAAGTCTAACTAGACATTATCTTTATCCATCTATCCGTTACTAGTGGCAATTCCATCCTCAACCTACTGATCTAAACAATGTTGCCAAGATGAATAAACAGCTTCTTGAACTGACTGTTGATTTCCCAAGGTATGTGATGTCTTTTCGCTGCACCTTGTCATCACTGAGTTTGAACCTACCAGGGGCGCTCCCTCACGACTCACCCCTGCTAGAGCTGCGGCCTGGCAACATCGTCACCACCCAGTGCCGAACCTTATCGGAAGCGAGCCAGTTGCGTACTTTGTGCACGGCTTTAAGTGCATCCTTGAGCTTGTTGCAAGTGGGGATAAATGCTGTTACCCCGTTGTTCACTGTGTGCGCAAAGCATCGCACATGTTTTCTCCCTTGTCACTGGTGAAGGCAGCGACACTCTCCATAGGAACTCCCCACTCATCGAGCATGTTTTTCAGTGCTTTTCCGAGGTATTCTCCTGAATAACCTTCCTCCAAAAGTCTGCATCCCAGAGTAATCCCAAGGAGGGCCTAATTTTCGTTTTGAAAATGTGCAGTCAGCGAGAGATAAGCGTCATTGGCCTCGGATGTCCACCCGTCCGTTGTAAATGCCTTGAAATCAGCAGCACTCAACAGCACCTGGACGTTTGCTTTCGTTTCTTCAAAGAGTTTAGGCAGATAGTCGGCAGTAAGAGTTCGCCGTGATGGGGGTATGTAACGAGGGTTTAGCACACAACTATCACCAATTTCCCCATCCCCATCTTCTGGGATATAAGTAATAGTTAAGTAGAAGGGAAATTCATTGGAGGACGGGCAGCCACCAACTTCCTACATTCTGTTGGTACGACTGTTCAGGGGCGTCGGAAGTCCTCCACGGCGGGGGGGGGGGGGGGGGGGGGATCTGACACTGCACTTTGAACTGACACTTCACTCGAACACTGCACTGCACTTTGAACACTGAACTGACACTGCACTGGACACTGGGCACTGAATCCTGAACTCGATGCATTGCCACGCCGACGCTGTGTAGCCCGCGCTGCTGGAGGCTGGCTGGCACCGTAGAATCGCAGGCACAGCCCGGCGGGCGGAGAGGCCCCAACGGCCGCCCTCGCCAGATGGTGCGGCGCAGCAGCCACTTGGCGGCCGGAATGCAGGGGACGCCAACACGTAATCCAGGAAAATCACTGATAATTTCCACACCGTAGCACTGATTGGCACCAAACTTCGCACACACACTCGGGAGTACAACGCCGATCCGTAGGTACCAAGCACTTCCTGTAAAACGGAGTTTGAACCACCAAACCGGAAGGGGGAAGACGGAGCCGCACGTAACACTTCCGACCCCTCCGCTCCTCCGCTCCGTCCCCCCCATCTACTCAGTACGCTCATTGGAAAAATATAATCGGCACTTCTTTGCTTGACTGTCTCCCTAACAGAGGCGACCACGTCCGCAAAAGCGATCGCTTCGCACGCTCGAAAGGACTGTTTTTCCTTGGCCTGCTCGGGTGTGTCGGTATGGCTAACTGTACGGTACAGGTTTGTAAGGCACGTGAGATGGTTACGACTCTCCTGCGCCCTCAGTGGGCCGTTGGCGAAGAGGAACGCCAGCTGCACCTTGAGCTCTACGTTCGACGTGTTTTCGGCCACCTCGGCGACCTTCTTCTCCACCTCGTACGTGGACACCTTGAAGAGCCCCTTGCTCCAGGGCCCCTCCTTGCCGCAGATGAAGCGCTTCTCCTCCAAGGGCAGGACGGAGAGCGCAGGGGAGCCGACCGAGCGAGTCAGGCGGCGCTTCACGCGGCTTTGAATAGGGGACTTGTCTACGGATGCTGTTAGGGCCTGCAGCTTGCTCTCCCGTGCCTGCACACGAGAGAGCTCGTTGCGATTGACTTTCAGCTCGCAGTTTTTGTGCCAATTGGCTGTGCGATCTACCATCGTGTCCAGTAAAGACTTGCCTCCCTCTGCTAGGGCCGCGTAACGGATATAGACCATTTCACCCCAGCGCTTTTCGACCTCTCGAAGAACAAAAATACCGGAAGTCAGGCAGTATATGGAAGGTTCCTAGCCGTCAAACACGTTAGATTGAAGCGGTGTGTGCCGTAAGAATATACTTTAAACTAAATTTAGGTCGGAGAAGAGTAGATTGTCGGTTGCATTGACGACAAACCTCTATTTCGTGAGACAATTTACCCTGTCTTCCGGTATTTTTGTTCTTCGAGAGGTCGAAGAGCGCTCGGGTGAAATGGTCTATAGGATGGTAGGTGCCCGATGTTATTGAAGGTAGCCAGCATCTCCGCCATGTGCTTATACCCAGCCAACCTGGTCTCCTTGCTAGGGTTAGCGGCACGACACTTCAGTGCCCACAGCGACTTCACGTTCCTCTGGCAGAGGCAGCATCGAGACCAGTCGATTGGCTGCACATTCTCGGCCCTAGAGCGATCCACCAGCACCTCCGCAGTAGCAAGCCGTACACGTTTCTTTGTAGGCGACTGCATGTCTTCAACAGACATACCCACTTCTGTAGTTTTAAATTCAACTGGTTAAGTACAAAATAATTGCTTTTAAGTTATATATACCTGGTCAAAGTAGAGGTGCTGGCTCATCGGATCGTCGGAGACGGCGGAGTGCGGTGCGACAAGGGAGTCAGGCGGGCGAGGGGGCACTGCTATCAAATTGCACGGCCTCCCAACACAACAATAGAGCCCTGCGTGATCGCTGGCCGCCAGCCCCCTCCCCCTCTCCCTTCCACCCCGAGAAGAAAAAGCAAGACCGAACGAGACCGAATGACGTTTAGTTTAAGTAGCACTTTATATTGAGATACACAGTATCGTAGCATAAGTGTTCCTCATTCAGAAAAAAACGTGTGTTTTCACAATGTTGCGCCTGGAGGGTGTAGGCAACCACCCCTGATATGCGCACTTACGCCCCATGGCCACACAAACAGACACACATACAGACGCGAAACTTTTTGATCATCCCTGGAGTAATAGGCTGCGCTAATCGCTCAGACAAAAAACTTAGGGCCGTGTCCGGCTCGCCCTTGAACCTCTTACTTTCGTACTTGATCAACAAGAACATCCTTGGCAAAATACTTCTGGCTAAAATTATATTTGGAGACAAGCATAGTTTGACATCTTTCCTTGGGTGTACCGTAACTGGCCCTCCATGGAACTGGACGTCACCGAGAGATTGTGCTCTCCCGCCAGGCGAGCCTCGGGTCGACTTGAGAGTCGACAGTTGCGGGAAATGTCTACAAGGCGGTTACCTCCACTTAATCCTTTGGAACCGTTCAAAAAAGATAATATGCATTATTTAAACCCACTAAAATTGAATTGTGGGTCAAAATAACATCTTGTGGCATTTTGTTGCGAAACAGATGAATATGATTAGGTATCTCTTCCCAACGGTTTGATCTACGTTTTTCTGCGTTTTATTTTTCATACCGCAGCAATTCAGCCTCTACGCAAGGCTCCGTTTTGAACTCGCGTAGAACCCACAATAAACACGAGCACAGTTTGTGACGGTTTGTATATGCCCGAGAAGTACCTTACATGTATTATTTTGTTCCATTGCAAATAAGTTACAAGTAAGCTCATTTGTTGGTCTTTGGAGGTTAGAGACGCCAGAGGTTCACTTCAGGTGTTGCATATTCTGTTCGGAGCGGCGGGTGGTAGGGGAGCCTCCCCGCCCGCCTGCCGTTCCTCCGCGCGCCCGCCCCCACCACAGCTCTCTGTATCCGCTTTTGTTCTTCTTACTTCCGCTCCGCGCTCTAGAGGGATACCCTATTGAGTGTTGTGTTTTTGTTTCAGCTGTTTAAAATGGATAGAGATCACTGTAATATTGAATTGTGGAGTATTGCTAAAACTAAGACTTTAAGACCCAAAATATGTTACAACTATAGTCCGTCTTGGTTTAGAGTTCACGTCCAAAGTAAGTGTAAGTGTTAGACCACATGTAGTGCCCATATAGTTTCATTAAAAATAATAAATAATTGAACGTACCTTCCTTCTGTTACAATCAATGATTCATTTGGGTGTGAGGCATGATGAAATATGAAGCAGATAGTGAACGAACCATGGTCTAGTGAAATAAGGAGAGATAAAGTACTTTCAATCTTATCTTTATTTTTTACTTGTTTGTTTTTTATTTGCCCTGCAACAATTGAGGTATAGTGAAAGTGTTTATTCAGAGAATATTAGACTATGAAAGTTTACGGAAGAGACACTCCAAATATAAGGTTGTATTACATTACAATAATATACTGATCTTTCCCTTGCCGCCCTGTCCTGTCTGGCTGGCAAATTGCGCAACCTGCGCTTGGGCGGTGATGGAGGTGGTGCTGGTGGTACTGCTGGAGGAGGAGGAGAGGAGGCAGAGGGAGGAGGAGGAGATGGAGGTGGTGCTGGTGCTGGTCTTTGTCTCTGTAAAGAAAACAATGCACACATTTCGTCCGTTTTGCTCAATCTTGTACCGTTTCGGCGCTATGGGACATTTCTTGGCGAAAACAACGTGAAAAAGAATAAATGGTCTATTAAATCGTACAAAAGGCTTCATATCACTAAATTGTAAAGGGAGTAATACTTTAACCACACATCACGGGTCGAACCACACCCTCTTTTTGGCTTAAGGGTCCCTAGATTATCTAGTATCTCTAAAACGTTGATTTTCACATACCAATCTGTCAAAATTCGTACTTTTATGAAAACCGTTACCGAACAGCAGAAGTTTCATTTTCCAAATTTTAGAGTTATAAGACCCCGACAAATGGTTCGAGTATGTCAAATTTTGGGCCCGGAAGGCCCTGTTTCCCTATACCCTCTCCTTAACTCGTCTCGGGTGTCAGCGCCGCAGGCCTAGCTATGTGTGCGCCAGGCGCGTCGCAGCGTAACAGTGTTTCGTGATATATCGCGAAGCCTGTTACGCGAGACGTGGTCTGGCGTACATATAGCTAGTTACGTACGTTTAACTGGACAAGGAAGGGATCGTCCAGAAAGTACGTCCTTTTTTTCTCAGATTCATTCGTCAAATCACGGGAGCTCGCTGCCTGCGTGACGCCGGGTAGGCCACTCCGCAGTACACGCACGCGCTGCAGCCAAGACGTTGCCTTGCTACCGGGCGCTATGGCAGCAACAGACGCTGAACTTAGCAGTTTCGTTACGGTGAATGACTGACGTACTCTCTGGACGTTCGCTAACGTGTGTGACTCACTCAAATGGATGGTCATCTGGGTACATGTTGAGGGTGGCGAAGTCCTTCCTTAAGCTAGTTTGAGCCATGTGCAGGAAGTCCTTTGCCTTTCCGGACTGGCTGTAGGCTGCCTTGGCTCGCTTGATGTCGTCATCTTCTGCACAGACTCTTTCGGGGAACCTCTCCACCCTCGACCGTCACCGGTTTTCTCCCGTCCCGGTGGCATGATCGTACCTATCGTACAAGTCTTTTTCTAGATCTCTGATGATACCTGTAACAGAATGCAAAATAAATTGTAGAAAAACGCCGTAATTGTACAAAGTTATTTTGAAAATTCAATTCACTTACGGAGGGTGTTGAGAAAGGTCGGGCGGGCAGTCCTCACCCTGTTACCTTGCGGTTTATGCTCTCCAGGCCACTGGTGCACGTGACCTGCTTATTGAACACCGACCACTCCGCTAAATCTTCCATGTCCTTGTTGATCCATTGCTTCCACAAGTACCGTCGAAATTTATGGCACTTTGTTCTGTCCGGGAGGTTTTCGGCCAGATGTTTGACGTAGGCGTATCCTTCCTTAACCGCGGCCGCTGGGAGGCGCACCAGCAAAGAGCAAACCCAGAGGAAATGCGACACTTTGCAAGTGTTTGCTGTCTTCTTCAAAGTAGTCCAAAATTTTCCGAGTCCAAGCTTTTTGGCTTTTCTGTGCAAACACTGTAATAAAAAAAGGATAAAGGTTATATTTTTAAAAAGCACTTGAATAAAATAGATGTTTGACCTGCCAACAGTGGACTACAAATATTTTGTTACTGGAATAACTTCCATGAGAAATGTAAATGTACGAATTCAATTTCAAAGCCTTTACTGGTCAGGGAAGTCAAAGAACCGAAAGTCATGATAAAGCCAGGAAAATTTAATTTGGGTGAGGGAAAATTTTTGAGTGAAAGCAAATGCTGCAAATGTAGCAATTGCCTTAATTTTGCGTATTGTTTTTACTGCATTGAATGTATAATATCCTGAACTTTGGAGAGAAAGAACAAAAACTGATGCACATAATAATGTCCCGTTTGGTTTACAGATTCTTTAGGAAAGTACATTCCACTACGTACCATTTCGGAATAGGGTGTTCCAGGCTATCTTAAACGGAAGTGAAAAAGAACAAACTCACTGATTTCTCTGTTTCCGTCTACTTAGTATGAGAAATTACCATGGTAGTTTGGTCCGATTCTAACCTCTTAAATATGGAGGGGGGTTCGAAACTGATCTGACAGTTTTTCATACCTCAAAGGCTGTCGTGGCACGTGATCAGCTCGACCAATCAGAGCCATTACGGAAACAGAAAAGTCAGTGAGTTTGTTCTTTTCCTACTTCCGTTTTAGATAGCCTGGAATACCCTATTGGAAAATCAGGAGAGGGAGGAATCGAAGATCGCAACAAAACGGCCTCAACTTTCTTCTCCTCAACCAATTACGACCCACCCGCTGTAGCACAAGCACTGTCGTCAACCAGCCTTCAAACTTCAATAGGGTGTTCCAGGCTACGTAGAACGGAAGAGAAAAAGAACAAACCTACCGATTAATCTGTTGCCGTCTGCTCAGTATGATAAATTGGTATGGTAGTTTGGTCCGATTCTAACCTCTCAAATATGGAGGCGAGCTCGAAACTGACCTGACAGTTTTTCATACCTGAAACGCCGTCGTTATACGTGATCAGCTCAACCAATCAGAGCCTTTACGGAAACAGAAAAGTCAGTGAGTTTGATCTCTTCCTACTTCCGTTTTGAATAGCCTGGAATACCCTATTGGAATTGGTAAATAACTATTATCAGAACTTCATGGGGGAAGAATTTGAAGCAGCCATAAGTATGCACAATTCGTATGTATAATAGACCCTATTCGGTCTCGGCTCGGAGAGAAGAAAACAGGAAAAGTTTCATTCTGTTTGTTTGTCTGTTTGTTTGTCCATCTGTCCGCACGATAACTCGAGAACGAATAGGGTATTTCGGGTAAGCGAACCAGCGGAAACGGAACGGCCGAGCGGCTGCTGGACCCGTCTCAGCCTGCGAACTGCGCATGCGCAGTAGACTCTGCCAAGCCCCGCCGCCTCCCTCTCTCCCCCGCGCCCGCGCATCAGCAGCAGAGATGCAACCAGCGGTGAACTGGCCGGTTCCGTTTCCGCCGCTCCGCTTACCCGAAATACCCTATAGGGTATTGGTCTAGAGCGCTGAGCGGAAGTTGAAGAACAAAAACGGAAGGTGGAAAGGCGCCCGGGCCGACCCCCTCTCCTCCACGGGGCGGAGTGGGGGAGCGCCCGGGGAGAAGTGGAGGGCAGGCGGGGAGGAGTGCGGGCGCCTTTCCGTCTTCCGTTTTTGTTCTTCTACTTCCGCTCAGCGCTCTAGACCAATACCCTATTGACCTACCGACCTGGGGTTTTCAGTTGTCATAGAAAGACAAATCGCGCTCGGAGGATAGCATTCTATCTCAAAAATTAGATTTTTAATTGGGTATTTCACCTGACGCAACCCGGATCCAAAAAAGAACGAGTTCTTCCTGAACTCTTTCCTCCCTTGCTCTGATTGGCTGACGCCGACGAAGTTCATGAACTGCCCGCAAGGGCGGTCGACCCCTAGTGTCGGGTCCGAGAACTTCGTCGGCATCGTCCAATGAGCGCCAAGGAGGAAAGAGTTCAGGAAGAATTCTTGTTCTTCTTTGGATCCGGTTTGCGTCAGGTGAAATACCCTATTGAGCATAATCATTAGGACCCCCTAAAGCCGTTTTCTGAAAATATTCTTCTACTGGTTTCTGGTGAGGTAGCTCATCAAAGTAGAGCCCTGTGGGCGAAAATTTTGTCCGTTTTGCTCTAGCTCATACTGTTGCAGCGCTAGAGAGTATTTCTTTTGGCAAAAATAAGCGAAAAAATTACAACCCTGCACGCTGCACGAAAATGGCCCGTAGCTTTTGTGTTCATTTTTTCTTCACTCGACTCGGGTGTCAGCGCCGCGCAGGCCTAGGTAGATGTGTGCCAGGCGCGTCGCAGCGTAACAGTGATTCGTGAGATATCGCGAAGCCTGTTACGCGAGACGTGGTCTGGCGTACATCAACCTAGTAGAAGTGTGTACGGAAATACGGCCTTTCGGTCCCCAATTTTGACATGCTGACACCGTTTGTCGGAGACTTAAAGGCTGAGTGACTATCGAAGAACTGTATTGATCTCCAGACCACTAGCTTAAAAATTGACCTGTCAAAAAAATCAAGAGCAAAACACCCAAAATATTTTTAAAAAAAGATATCTCGTGACATGTTTCAAAGAGGTATCTCGTCAAGGTAGAACAGGGTACTCCGGGGCTCGACTAGACCGGAAGGAGAAGAACAAAAATCGTCGCGCGCGGGGAGGAGCGGGGCAGGGTGGGGGCAGTACCCCGCTCCTCCCTGCGCCCGACCGCCCCGACGATTTTTGTTCTTCTCCTTCTGGTCTAGTCGAGCCCCGGAGTACCCTATGCGAGGAGGAAGAAGACGGATATCGCTATGCTTTTACATGGTGACTCCCGTTTTCTTGTTCCCTGCATTCTTCTGCATTTCAGATTCAGATTGGTTTGCCAATAAAGCATTCCGATAAGGATGAAATGCAGAAGAATGCAAGTCCCATGTAAAAGCATAGTGATTTCCGTTTTCTTATTCCCTGTATTCTTCCTTATTCTTGCTTTACCGGAATGCTTTATTTTATTTTGAATCACCCTATAGGCCAGCCATCTACCACACCTGGACCTGCCTTACCCGGCTGCCAAGAGGTGGCGCCACCTGGGAGAGTGAGAGAGACAGAGGCCGGCCAGGCCACCCGGCGCGCCTTCAGTCGTAAGTTCACGGGCGGAGCATGCGGACCAGACCGACCTGGGGACGTGACACGTCGGCCTCGTTTCAGGCACAGCGTTGTTTATTGTCGTCACACGCTTACTTCAATGTTCGGATTTTCGCCGACGAGGCTCCTGTTTGGCTTAGAATGCGTTCGGGCCCATCACGTGGCCTTTTCCGAACGGTGAAGTAATAGTGGGCCGACCGGGCCGACTACACACTGTAGCACTCTGCTGCAGTTGACCACCATGGATTGGATTTCTTATATCAAAGCAAGCCCGCAAGGACCGCCGTCCCCGCCCCTCATTCTACAGGCTGTCCGAAGTTTGTTTATGTTGTACTGATCAGCTGCAGCTGCACGGTACAGGGCTGCGGTCGCCGAGGCTGCCGGTGGGCCCAACACCGACAGGCCGTTCTACTCGGCTACCTCATCTCGGCCGCCGACGCCGAGGGGTCCTTTACTATAAATTCTAGCGTCCACCGATGTTATTTTTTTTTCTAAGTTTTTGGTCATATTTACTGAATGAAGCATTCTGGTAGAGCTGAAATGCAGAAGAATGCAGGGAACAAGAAAACGGAAGTCACCATGTTAAAGCATAGCGATTTCCGGTTTCTTCTCACCCGCATTCTTCTGCTTTTCAGCTTCACCGGAATGCTATATTTCCTTTGATTTTTGGTGATTTTTTCATGATTATTTATGAGTTTAAGTGAGTTTTTATGATTATTTCTATGGGTATGCACTGATTTTTCTGAGTGAAGGACCCTTCGGTCGTCGCACACGCCGTGCTGCCTCAGCGCCGTGCCACTTCCGAGCGCCCTCTTCCCCCTAACCCTTTTAAGATCAGCTGGAGTAAAGTGCTGTCGTGACGTTTGTGTCACTGTGATCTGATGTACAACTTCAACATGAGGTGGTTGAGCTTTTGCTGTTTGTTGCTAAAAGAGGCCAGCGTATCAAGGAAACGTGCAAGTGGATGATTGTGTGTCGGTGGTGGCGCCGCCCCCGCGCACTCGTTGAGCAGCCTGCGCAGGGATCATTCTGGTGAGTTAATATAGCATTCCGGTAGAGCTAAAATACAGAAGAATGCGAGGAACAAGAAAATGGAAATCACTGTGCTTTTCAATGGAACTTCCGTTTTCTTGTTCCCTGCATTCTTCTGCATTTCAGCATTACCGGAATGATTCATTTGCTTCTTTTAACTAGGGTGGGCCCAGTTTGGATAAAGCATTCCGGTGAAGCTGAAATGCAGAAGAATGCGGGGAAGAAAACGGAAATCGCCATGCCATAACACGGTACCTCCGTTTTCTTGGTGCATGCATTCTTTTGCATTTCAGCTTTACCGGAATGCTTTATTTATGATCTTCGTATTTACTTAAAAACAATGATTTTTTTTTTGACACCCTCACTGTCCGGGGAGTCAAATGAATCACTTTAGGGTTTGTATTTACAGTGTACTTATGTATGAGTAGACTAGGTAGATGCACGCCAAACCACTTCTCGCGTAACAGGCTTCGCGATGGTTCACGGAACACTGTTACGTTGCGACGCGCCTGGCGCACATCTACCTAGGCCTGACACCCAAATCGGGCAAAGAACCTAAAAAGCATTCCGGTAAAGCTGAAATGCAGAAGAATGCGGGCTAGA
>NW_026267411.1:143971-146157 GCF_000697945.3 Frankliniella occidentalis | reverse complement strand
CACAAAGCAACCTCTGTTTCCTAACCACACTGCGAAGTGGGGTGTCGCGATGCGTTAGGCCCCACAGCTCGCGAACCGTTCGTGATCAAGGTTTGCGCTTTTAGGGGTCTGATGCTAACATATTAGCCTATCTTCCTGCCAAACGGCAACCTCCTACCTAATCACACTTCGAAATTACGCCCTGTCAAAAAAGTGGCGCTTTAATTTTGCTCACGAGTGTATATTTTGGGCCTCAATGGACCTTCTACCACAGAAATTTTGCATCTCTTACCTGTTCAAAATGAATTTTTAAGAGCAAATGTGATATTTTTAAGACAACGAATCACTCACAAATCGGCCCTATCATCCCTAAACGATACCTTTGCTTCTTCCTTCTCTTCTTCTTTTTTGGGCTCAGCGGAATAGTCTATTACAATAACGTTTTCGGGCTGGGGTGGGTAGGGTGGACCAATTTTGCACTTTTCACTACATTGGCAGGGTTTTGACGGTTTTTGATGACATTACCCTAGAAAATTCCGAAATTTCGAATTTTACTCCAATCGTGGAAAGATTTGACCTGTGTCGCGGTTTTGAACCTAAATCTCCCACTGTGCCCCGAGTTGACTCCGCTGACACCAGGGTGCGCGCGCAGTTGGGCGTCAAAGATGGCGGCTCGCATTCGGGCCGTTCGGCGGTAAAACCTCAAATCACTGTGCAACAGCACTAAACGCTGTCGGAGCCCGCTCGGCTCGGGCTCATTAGTCACTGCTAGGTCTAAACTATCATTGAAAGGCCGCTCCTCGGCGAGTCTTGACTTCGAACCTCAAAATGAAACGGGCTAGCCAACGTGTGCAAGGATTTGCCGTGGGCGTTTAGTTTTGTAGGAGTGAACCTGAAGATACCCTGAAAATTTGAAGTTTCTAGCAGGGGTCCGCCACGGTAAAAAGTTTTTCTTGGAGTTCAAGACTATTTTCGTGGATTTCAAGGACGGATGGGTAATTTCCAGATCGAGGAAAAGCCTTGGAATTTTCGTCTAGTAATAGACCATTCCACTGAATGGGGAAGAAGAAAGAAAAGAATCAAAAAGTACCGGAAACAGTACCGAAAACTAGTATGTAGATCATTTGTACACCTCTGTGGCACACCAACAAGTCCAGAATAATTATCTTGGTCAAGAAAACTAGAAAAAGTAAACGATTTGATCTGTTTATCAATACTGTTTCCGGTGCTTTTTGATTCCTTTCTTTCTTCTTCCACAGTCGGTGGAATGGTCTATTCAACGCAACCCCTTGCATAACGGACTAAAAATTCCAAGGCTTTCACTCTCATCCTGTTACTGATTTTTTTTTTCACCTTTTGTTAGTATTCCTGCGGAACGCCCAGAGCATGGGTCATCTCGATCTTTATGAACCAACCGCCGGTCTGATAATTTTTTTGCCGTGGACCACCCTAGCCCCGGGCTGAGGTCCTGCCTCCTCCCAACGTCGACAGGCTGGGGATGGGTAGCCAACAGAATATGTTAAGGAGTCAGTTAGAACTACACTCATCTTAGTATGTTCTTCAAACAATTAAAATGGGTAGTACCAACGGGAATTTGAAATTAATGCTTTGAGGGCCGCGGCGTGGCGCGTGGTATGCCGTGTACCTGCCGGGTCACATAATCCCCAAGCCCTGCCGGTCGGGTCGACTACGGTCACCCGGCACCCGGCTGTTGAGTCACACGGGGACAGTCGAGCATACCTCCCTACAAGTCCGAGTGGTCTAGTGGTTAGCGTGCCGGGTTCGCACCGCTATCGTCCGAGGTTCAACTCCCGCCGGGTCACGGTAATTGGTTATTCACTTAAATGCTTACTTCGTTGCTTGAATTATACGGTGAGGTAGGTAGGCAAGGATAGGAGGCAAAGGACAAAAACCTCCGGAAACTTAGAGGCGAACGAAATTTCTTTTCTTTTTCTCGAATTACCACACTTCACATGTATGATAAAACTTTTACAGAACAGACCTGTAAATTTACCAGTATATCATGGGTAATGATTACCATATAAAAACCGGAATCTGTTTTACTAGTGTTCTGTAATTTTACAGACTATGGTGATTTTACTCGACAATGTATTGGCACTAAGTATGCGTAGACTTTTTCTGTAAAATCCCTCCAAAAAATTTGAACTGTGTGAATGGCATTGGGCAATTTTTATCCATTGCAAGAT
>NW_026267411.1:139380-143921 GCF_000697945.3 Frankliniella occidentalis | reverse complement strand
CGTCTGTGTGCTGATGCTGCAAGTTGCGAATTTGAATCCCGAATAGTAACAAATTTGTACCAGCTGCTAGACAAATTTTTATTTTTTCAGCGGCTGGAGATATAAATTGGTCACTAGGGACCCAAAATTACACCTTGGGAGCTGTGGACACCGACGCATCTTGCAATGGCCGAAAACTGCGCCTTGACATTTAGTACACTGGCTCTTTTCCTTGTAGAATGTATTCACACATGCAGCCCTGAAGTATTTGTGTTACCTTGTACTTGGAAAAGAAGGTGTTCTTACACAGGTAGGGGGGCAATGAAAACCACGTAATGACGCTTGTCTTTTACATTATTATTCTTTAATTGTCATTTTGAAAATGCACCCTTAATCTGAAAGGACTTCTATTGACCATAGATTGATGCGTTTTCGTGCACACCTCTAGCAGATGCGAATTCGAATCTTGCAATGGGCGAAGAAGCATCCTTTTAACATAATCTTATTGTTCATCTTTAGGATGCACATCTTTCCCCGTAAGAGTCAAATTTGCATCCGATTGAGAGGTGAAAAACATGCATAATTCTATGGACACTGAAAGTCCTTGCAGATTTACAGTGTAGACATTGCCCGCATGGAAACGTATGGTATCAGTTTGTCAACAGTTTGTCATCTCGCCGATGACAGACGGATGTCAAACGGATGACAATCCGATGATGAAATGTGATGACATACTGATGACAAACTGATGTCAAACGCAAATTGGCGTTCCGATGCGTGGAAAAAGGAGTCAAATCCACGTGGATGTCACGTGGATACTCGACGTTGAATTCACGTCACAAATCTACTTGGAATCAACGTTTCTTCCACCAAAATTCCTCTTTCGGTTGAGCGTGATAATACGAATTACTCTATTTTACAGCATTTTAGGGTGTGCTGACACACTTAATAAGTAGGCAATACGCGTTGTGATATTTTTCTTAGAAAATGTATGCTAAAGGGCATAGTTAGGGCAAAGAAGTTAACCAATTCATGATATGTTATTGATCTACTAAATGTGTGTCTATCAGATCTGACCAATGAACGTATGTCCAGAGTGATCTGGTCAACAAACGTATGTCTAGTGTGATCTGGCCAACAAACGTATGTCCAAGTGGCTCGAGCAATGGACATCGTTTGTTGACTAGATCACGCTGGACGTACGTTCATTGATCAGGTGACTGATACACTCTAAATGGGGAGGGACAATTTTTGTACCTTAGTTAGATGTGTCTTTGAGCACATCTTCATCAGATACGAATTTGTCTGTACAGAGGTACAAAGTGTACCTAGGCTAGGTACAAATGTTATATTTTGTATGTGACTTGGATGCAAATTTGCATTTGGTTTAGATGTGCTCAAAGACACATCCAGCCTACGTACAAAAATTGTCCCTCGCCATTTAGTGTGTAGACATGCGTTGTTTGGCACATCGCTATACCTCAAAAATTTACATACATTTTAAAATATTCTCTTCACCATGTGAAACTTAGCTCCTCACCCATGTTGAAACGTTAAAAAAGTGAAATTCGAAAATTTGTGGACATACGTTCGTTGACACGATTACCAGTGAACTAATGTCGCTAAGTGTTCATTACCACACATGTGCAACTTGTTACGACATTTCTACCATTCATGGGATTGGTGTGTTAACTCGTATGATGCATATATGTACATAACAACGAAACGAGTGTTCCTCACATGAGTCCTATGCCATGTGCCGGAAATCCATCGGCGACGCATATATGTATAAGTCAGCCATACATGTCGCCAAGAACTATATTTGAAAAATATGAACGTCTGACACATGTATGTTACCAAAACGTATGGCAAGTGCAGGCGACCTACAAGTATCATATGTTTCGTTTGGTGTACATGTATGAAACACACCTGGAACTCACAAGTACCACATGTGACAAGTGTTTCACGGGATGTTCCTCAAACTAGACAGCTGTGTAAAACTTACAATCATCGATTTAACGCTTACGTCAGCCGCGTATGTTTTTATTCCGTCTTAAACAAGGTTTTTGTATTGAATTGTAGGTATTTATCGTTGATTGATACTTTGAGCATGATTTAAGTAGTTAGCTGGTGTTTGTGGCCACGGCCTCTTGGGCCAAGTCAATTGCATGGGTGCAAAGCATACTTCCTTACTGTTTGAAGTACACAATGTATGTGCATATTGTCTCACAGCAATAACGTGTTTCATACCATCCAAACTACAAGTAGGAAAAGAAAGTAACTGTTTCTGTTATTTCTGTTATGGCTCTGGCTAAGCTAATGACGCGTAGGTACCGGGTGTCCCGGCTCTTACATGCCAGTACGTACTGCCAACGCACTGGCATGTAAGAGCCGGGACACCTGGTATAACTGTCAGAAATTTAAACTCTAAACTCAGACGTGTTCTAATTTATTTCCTGCTAGATACTTACGTTTTTATGCAGCAGGAACTATTTTGTTTATTCTTTATGTTTTTCAAAGTAACTTACTGATATAGAGGAGAAATTGTTAGTAGTGTCGAAAGCATTTTTTTTTTCATTATTTCAATAAGAGTTCCGTCGAAGAGCAGATTGTGAAAATTAGTTACTTGTTCTTTTTCACCTCTGGTTTTGATAGCCTGGAGCACCTTATTCACTTGATGCTTTGTGTTTGTAGTGTGGTGACCTCACTAAAAACTCTAGAATGACGCTTGTTTAAAGGGGCCGACCTGTGAATTAAAGGGTTTGGGAGAAATAGTCATTACATAAAAACTACACGCCGCATCAATTTAGGATTAAATAATGTATTAAGAGCATAGATGGACGCCAATTTTGCCGTTGGCGCCGGTGTGTGCACTCTCCAGGAACATACCCATCTTCACCTCCAACTGGACGATGCAGTCTGTTTGGTGTGCACGATTGTACTCCAACGGATTGGTTCGTCTGCAACTGTCACCAACATTGCTAGAATAACTCTAAAAAGATGCCGCTAGTGGTTGACGTAGGGACGTAGGGTTTGCAAGTTTCGAGATGGAAGTACTCGAAAAAAATCACACTGGAAATGCAAGTGTGTGAATGTCGCTCACCAGCAGATGAGCGACATTCCATTCGTACACTTAGGGGGGTAAAGGTGTGAATTTTTCCTGCAGGTGAGCGACATTCACACACTTGCATTTCCAGTGCATATAGCTGAAATACAAAAAAATTGGAAAAAAAAATTGTCCATTTTTTTCGACTACTTCCATTTTAAAATTGGTAAAACCCCCAGGTCAACTACTAGGGGCATCTTTAAAGAATAACTAGCAATTTTTTTGACCGTCGCAGACGTATCCGTTGCGCTGCAATCGTGCATATCGAGAAGGATTGCGTCGTTCCAGTTGAGGGCGAAGATCGGCATGTTCCTGGGGAGTGTGCACCGGCGCCAACGGCAAAATTAGCGTCCATGTATGCTTTTATTACATCTTTAATCCTAAATTGATGCGGTGTGTGGTTTTTATGTAAAGTGACGATTCTTGCAAACCCTTACATTTCACAGGTCTGCCCCCTTAATGTTTTCGAATACCGCTGGTGTACGGATAGGACGCTGTAAATGGAAAAGAACAATTCTGTTGCTCTAGCAGGAACGTGTTTTTGACACATATCTGTTCCTAAAACTAGACGACAAATTGTGTACAACTTTACACCTTTTATTCAGCTTTAAAGAAAAGGTCGTATCTGGTCTTAGTGCACAAAACCGTTGCCGCTTAAGGAACAGAATTGTTCGTTTACATTTAGAGTGGATGCGATGGAATAAAGATCTAAATAATGGCCTCACACGAAACGAACGACGACCATCACTTTTGTACGTAGTACGTAGTAGCTTAGTGACCGAAATTTATCCACCCAGCCTCACGCTGAATGCAAAATTAGTAGACAAGTGTCGTTCCAGAATTTTTAGCGCATGTATTATGTTAGAAAATTAAAGTATAGTTGTCATTGTTTGCGTGCTGTGCTCGGATTGGTTTTCTACGCCGGTTTGTACGCCGGTTAATTGTAGACTCTGCTGTCCCCAGGTCACGATGCTGCTGCTGTGCGGGGTGTTCTCCGGGAAATAATGGTGGCGGCGTTTGCGTCAGAGACGCTGATGCACGGGCAGGCGGGTGCTTCTCAAACCGAGCGGGAAGCAGAAGGACCACCGCCTGTCAGCGCCTCTCCAAACAAGAGAGGTATGTTCTGCTCAGTGTAGAGGTCGATACGATCGCATGGGTGCGAGCGTCTGACATTGTCTATTGCAAGGTTCTAAGCGCACACCTTCAAACATGGGATTTCGAATCCTGAGTGGTGACAATTTTGTATATCTCCGACTCCGGCTGAATGGACAATTTTTATTCTGTTGAACTGTAGGATACAAATTTGTCACCATGCGGTAATTTAGAATACAGCATTCCGGTAAAGCTGAAATGCAATAAAATGCGGGGAAAAAGAGAACAGAAATTGCTATGCTTCAACATGCGGGGACTTCCGTTTTCTTGTTCCCTGCTTTATGCTGCATTTCAGCTTCACTGT
>NW_026267411.1:127709-138640 GCF_000697945.3 Frankliniella occidentalis | reverse complement strand
GGCTCTTCTGGAACTACGAATGTGCCGTCTTTCCGCGGCCGTCTTTTAGCCCGCTACCGGCCGGAGAGCCTACACCGTATTAACTACATCGTGGTTTGTCTCTAGCTGCACGTCAACTCGAGAACATATTCGTAAATTTACTTGCCCTAAAATCTGAAAAAGTCAGCATTCATAATGCACCCGTTTTTTGTGACTTAGCAGTCTAAATGGGAAAGGGCAATTTTGTTTTGCAGGTCGCTGTTTTCAGCGTGGAAGCATTGCAAATTTGTATCTAAAAAGTTACAATGTGTACATAGCCTAAGTACAAATACCTTTTTTTTTGGTTCCTACTTTAGAGACGAATTTGTATCTATTTGAGATGCGTTTAAGAAGGCATCCATACACATTAAATGTAAAAGAACAGTTTTGTCCATAACGAGACATGGATTTTCACGCATCCAACGACATCGGAAATGGTTTTGTTAGAGAGCACAATTTTCAATTTTGTTTTCTCATCATGGACAAATTTGTTTCCTGTTTTGCGTAGGCAAGACATTTTGTCCCAGCGAGTGGACGTTTAAGTTTGCAAATTAGTGTGCTTGTTAGCAACAAATTTGTTTCCAAGGAAGGGACAACTTTTGTAAGGAACGCTCGAAGGAACGTTTTGTCCCTTCTAATGTCACAACTTGTTTATAAAATGACACGTTTTTTGTCCATAGATTTTCTTGTCTGCGACTGTGGACAAAAATTTGGTGGCCAGATTAAGGAACAATAAAAAGCTCCTTTGCATTTAGACAGTACGCTTTTTATGTTATTAGGGCCAACCATCTGCCAAAAGTGTTGAAGTGGAGAAGTCCGGGGATGGGGCAGAGCACTCTCCCCCGTTGCAGCCCCCACCCATAACTGCAGAACCTGCATGCACTCGAGGGCCCGTTGTGCCCTCTTTAAGATGCAGTGTTCCTCCAGGACGTCCTCTTGACATGAACCCCATCTCGATGGGGCCCAAGCTATATCGCCTGCAGCCCGTCGGCACGTCCGCAGGGAACACCATATCCAGGAAGTGGTATTGCAAAGTGTGCGCCATGGCGTTCACAAGCCTGGAGCAGCTTCGGAAACACTCTGCCTACCTGCATCCTGAGTAAGTTCTTCTACAAAGAGCATGCCAGCACTTCCACCAAACAGGGGTGCCAGCTACCCTTTGCTAGCCAATCCGGTCGAGAGAGGCCGGCTGGGCCTGCTTTGCCATTAGGGCAGGGGTCTCAGACACGCGGCCCGCGGGCCGCAAGGGCCGCACTGGAGAGAGATGGAGCTATGTGATCGCAGTGAGTGCGAGTGAGAGGTCCGACTCGTGCGGCCCGCGTGACGTCACAGTCTGAGACCCCTGCATTAGGCTAATTCGTATATCGCCCTCTTTTCGATTCTTGGGTTGTACGTAATAGCCCTCAAATTTAAAAATAATAATAATGAGTTTTGTATCAAATGTGATACAGTTTTCTTCATGGCAAGAACGACAGCTTGTTTTTCAAGCTGAGAATACGATCGGGTAAAAACAAGCAACGCTCATTTGACGGCTTGAAAACCAGTACGGTTTTCAAGCAGCTCCACTTGAAATCTTCCAATGCGGCTTGTAATTCAAGACGGTCGGTCTGCCTGCTTGGATTTCGGGACGGCGGAGTGAAAAACAAGCCGAGCTGCTTGGATCGGATTCCCCCTGCGTAGAATTCAAGCTGCGTCGCGAACCCGCGATGATTTGAATCGACGCAGTTTCGCACTCGTGTACGCTGAGTAGTGGAACAGTGGCGCGCTCTGTGTTCTACGCCAAAATACACATTACTATAAAAAGCAGGGAGAGGGGGAGCGCAACAGCAGGGCAAAGATGGGGTTAAAACTCCATGGTTGGGATATACTCTTCGCTCAATCAACAAGTTCCAAACTTACTGTCGCGGCATTACGATGTCAGCTAGCAAATGGCATTTTGCTTATGAAATACGATGCTCTGGTGCATTCAAACACATTTGCACGAAAGCACTGCGGCTTTAATCGGCTACTACAACGAAAACAAACAGCGAAAGTGAATGACACGTTAAGGTGGGTTCAGAGTTCACAAGATGCAAGCGTGATTTTCACGCCGCTAGCGTGAAAAGAGTTGTTTTGGTTAGCAGTTGACTTTATGCAACAGCCAATAACAGGCCGACGTGGGGCTATGCCATTATTTTCAGCTGAATCAGCTTTGGAGCTAGCGTGATTTTCACGCACTTTCGAACTTGCGTGAAAATCACGCTGCTAGCAGACGCCTGCGTGAAAATCACGCTGCTAGCAGAAGCTTGCGTGAAAATCACGCCGGAAGCGTGAAAAATCACGCTAGCTCCAAAGCTGATTCAGCTGAAAATGATGGCATAGCCCCACGGTGGCCTGTTATTGGCTGTTGCATAAAGTTAATTGCTAACCAAAACAACTCTTTTCACGCTAGCGGCGTGAAAATCACGCTTGAATCTTGTGAACTCTGAATCCATCTTTAGACACTGTTAGAAAAAAAAATCCAGGTATTTTACGGAGGAACACTCGTAAAAAGTATTGCCAAAGTCCTTTGGGGTTTCCCAAAATACTCTGTAGATTTCACGTGTCGAGATTAGCTTTGAAACATGGCGGTGTGAATGACTGCAAATAACGTGTCATTACTTTCGCTATTTGTTTTCATTGTTGTAGCCGATTCAAGCAGGAGTACTTTGGTGCAATGTGTTTGAATACACCAGTGTCTGTAATTCAGCATCGTATTTCAGAAGCAAAATGCCATTTTCTAGCTGACATCGTAATGCCACGACAGTAAGCTTGGAACTTGTTGATTGAGCGAAGAGTATATCCCAACCATGGAGTTTTAACCCCATCTTTGCCCTGCTGTTGCGCTCCCCCCCCCCCTCTCCCTGCTTTTTATAGTAATGTGTATTTTGGCGTAGAACACAGAGCGCGCCACTGTTCCACTACTCAGCGTAGGCTACATACACGAGTGCGAAACTGCGTCGGTTCAAATCATCGCGGGTTCGCGACGCAGCTTGAATTCCAAGTAGGGGGAACCAGATCAAGCAGCTCGGCTAGTTTTTCAAGCTGCCGTCCCGAAATCCAAGCAGGCGAACCGACCGTCTTGAATTACAAGGCGCATTGGAAGATTTCAGGCAGAGCTGCCGTACTGGGTTTCAAGCCGCCAAATAGCGTTGCTTGATTTTACCCGTCAGCGCCCCTGCTTGAGAACTGGTATTCTCAGCTTGAAAACTAAGCTGACGTTTTTGCCGTGTTTATCAGACCATTGTGATACGGAAATGTGTATTGTCGGTGCATATCTCTGTAATCTGATCAAAATGTTACAGAAAACCCGTGTCCGTTAAAAGGTTTTGTAACAGATACAAAGAATTGTGACATCGAATTCAATTTTATGTATAAATGTTTAGAATATTATGGAACTCGGTCGGGGAGGGGCATGGCTCGGAGGCACGACATCGTAGCTCAGAGGTCTGTGGTTCAACCCCCCCGTGCGGTAGGGTTACTCGCTTACAAAACCAACTTAGTATGTTCTCAACCCTAGTAGCACAGAACTATCTTGCGACTGTCGGACAGTGTAAAAAGGTGCGGACTATCGGAGCGATATATGACATGAAAAACAATCATTCTATCGTTATACTATCTTTTCTTCTTCTGACGAAAATCTTTATCGGCTATAGCTTTTGTAATAAAAGCGAAAAACCATTGTTGCGGACTTGAACAGAAATCGATAAAAATATAAGGAAATATGGTGATAGTTTAAATTTGATAGACCAGCCACAATCGTCTGACTGTCAAAAAGCCATTACTACTAGATTTTCGTTATCGTCATAACAATTGGCCGCTTAAAAATAATTACACTTTGTGCGACAGTTTTTTGCTGGTAGGGAAGTGAAAGTAATGAGAGAGGAGTTAGGGGAAAAGAATTTGTTCTCTTTTTAAACGGTAAGCAGGCCCTGTATCACGTGATACAGATTTTCTTATCCATATTATTGAATAAAATCGGTGACGCGCATGGTACAAATTTCTGTAACATGTAATCGAGGAGGGTGGAATCACTTGCGAAATAGTTCGTATACACCCTTCCCCCGACATAGTCCGAGATAAAGGTGGAATAGACGCAAAATAGTCCATGAAATCGTCGCGAAATCCCACCGAAATACTGCGAAATACCCCGAAATAATTTGAAATAGGCAAGAAATGGCAGGAGAACTGCCACGAAATATATAGCCCGTTAACCTACGAACCTAAGTTATGTCCCCCTCGCATGTAATATGCAAATTACTCCGTAACATACTTAGTGAATTTCGTACTGTTTTTTCTTACAGTATACACTTAAATATTACCTTTCTTTAAAAATTAGGGAATGTAAAGGGACCATAGAGGGAGTTGCAAACCAAGTGTGGTGACAACTGAAGACTATCGATTTTAATAGGGTATCCCTCTAGAGCGCGGAGCGGAACTAAGAAGAACAAAAGCGGATACAGAGAGCGGTAGTGGAGGCGGGCGCGCGGAGGAGCGGCGGGTGGTAGGGGAGCATCCTCGCCCGCCCGCCGCTCCTCCGCGCGCCCGCCTCCACCACCGCTCTCTGTATCCGCTTTTGTTCTTCTTAGTTCCGCTCCGCGCTCTAGAGGGATGCCCTATTATGGGAGTTACGATATCCTTTTTTAAACGAACCCGTTTCTACCAGACACTGCGGCGCAGGGGGGGAGGCGGGAGATCGTTTAACACCACCTGTTGCATTTTGAGCCGCGTCTGGGTAACAGCCGAACAATGAACACCTTGCTCTCGGTAGTCCGCTCCACGCGCGCGTGCCGCCCTCGTGGAAAATAGTGTAAAATTATGGCGTGATTTTCACGCTTCGTAAGCTTCACGCAGCCAATCAGGAATCGAATTTCATCACGCAGGGAGTGAAAATCAGGCGTGGTGTGAGAATCACGCGGAAAACTAGGTGTCTTTAGATTACGCGCCGCCCACGCGAAAAATTGTGTGCAGTTATAAAATAAGTCCTTTATGCCAAAAGACACCATGCAAAAAGACACGTTAACAATTTAAAGAATGCTTTGCGTGCCATTAACGTTCCTAAAACACCTAAAGCGACTAAATTTCCCCAACCATGGGTTCGTTTCACAGTTAACAAGAATTGTTAACGTTTTTGAAAAAACATTTTTGAAAGGGTTGGACACAAAATCCAACTTCTTTCCGTGGTTTGTTTTCGACTAGTTTTCAATCCTCTTTCCAATAGTGTGGTCACTTATGACCTCACTGCAAAGATTTAGAGTTTTACCCGTGCGCTCTTCAAAAGTTTAGGGATTTACAAATGTTGAACCGTTTCAGCCCCAGTGCTCAAATTTGGAGTGGATCCATACTTCATTAATACCCTTTATTTTTGAGGCAAAAACCAAAATCGGTCACCATAGATCTTAAGTCGCAATGGACAAATGTTTGTTTTGTTCACGATAGAGATGCAACGTCGTCATATTTATCATACAATATTGTGTCTGGTAAACGTGTGCACAAAAATGCAACTTTCTATAAGGACAAAAATAAGTTTTTTGAGGATTTAGTGTGTGGCTTTCAGAATGAGAATTGGAAAACATAATTGTCTCTAATATTTTGTTTTAACTCTGCAGGTACGTTTGCAGTCGCTGCTCCAGATTCTTCAGAACCCCATATCTCAAACACATACACGAGGCTTCATGTAATCGCAACTATGTCAACTGCAGTCGCTGTGGCCATCGTGCTATATCAAGGGGTCAACTGAATAGCCATGTGTGCGTCGGTGGAGCCGTGAACAACGTACGATTTTCCCAGAGGGTTGAAACCCACAGGGAGCGAAGAGATTACCCCCCGGCGTAGCGAATAAGGTCGGAACCTTTACCTTAACATTTTACTTTCATTAATGGTCAAACTGCTAAATCATTGATCGAATTGCTTAGAAATTTTAGCTCCCTTCGAGTCATACCAATTGATGCATTTTGTGCATCTCTGTGGCACTTCACGTTTTTATGAAGTATTTTCTTAGAGAGCTCTCTAATTTCAGCTCCAGTAATAATATGTAAAATTTCTCAAAATCCTTCTTGCGTATGTATGTATACACTCTCATTTCCTCACACATGCTTACGGTGAATTTCGTGCAAACGTAAGTAAAGACTTTTCGTCTGTACCTTACGGAGGAAGGCATGTTTGTAATACAGATCAAATTCGACGATTTAGTTCGTCTTATCGATGATTTGTGGTCTGTATTGCGTTTGCGCCAAATTCTTCGCAACATACGGATAGGACATCCGTAGGTAAGGGAGTGTGTATATATGCACACTATTACTATTGTGAACTGATGTCAGTTTCAACTGCAAGACTTGGGTCTGCGAGTTTAAGCTACGCTTCACACACTAACGGGAATGTGCTTTTTTTTTGTACATGTCGTATGGAGTGATTCGTGCGTACGGATTTATGTACGAAAACGTGCTTAGTTATGCACTTATTCATACAGAAATAGGTTAAATTTTGTGCATCAAATAAAACTGTCTATTTTTGTGTTTATTTATGCATAAAATTATACACATTTATGTCTGATTTCGTGCATAATTCTGTACGCACAAATCACAACATATGAAATTTACAAAAAAGTACTTTTCCAGTTAGTGTGCAGTCAGTAGCGTGTATAGACAGCACGGCCGCACATGCCGTTCACGCTTATTCTGTTCACCTCCACTACGGTACCATTGTAGCATCAAAAGCGATCCAAAGTGCCCGTACGGTTTTAAAGCACGGCTTCACTCTGACGTGGTCTTTTGCAGGGCATCGTAACGAATCTTATCGTTCTTTCACATTTTTGGCAATATCTCTGAAACCGCGCGGAAATTTAGAATTAACGGGGTCTATTCAGAAGTCCAGATGGTGCTTGAATTTCTTTACCAACACTCTCATCTCGTTACTGATTTTTTTGATTTTTTTGCCGCCCCTTGTCAACTTAAGTTTTTATGCAGCAGGAATACTGACTATAGTTTTCTGTCAGTAATACGCATCAATTCCTTTTACACAACTGACAGTTTGATTTTTATTCGTACGTATTAAAGGAAACTCTACGGAATAATTGACAGATTGATCAGTAATTCCTGCTGTAGAGAAATCTACGTTTCAACTGACAAAAAAATCAGTACAGGTCGAAGAGTATAAAAGGACCCAACGTGGTCAAATCGCTTCCTTAGGCCTAAACCGAATTTCGTTCCAAAAATCAAGTAATGTTACTGTTTTTTGGAACGAAATTCAGTTTTGGCTTCGAGGAGCGATTTGACCACGGGTCGTTGAGTAACAAAATTCAAGAACTGCATAATTTGAGCTTCTGAATGAACCCCTGTGAGATGTTATTTTCTGCGCGGTTCCAGAGATAATGCCAAAAATGTGAAAACACAATGATTCGTTGCGATGCCTTGTTCTTTTCACACTAAATCTGAGAGGACTTTTATTGTCCATGGAAAGACGCGTTTTTGTACACATCCCAACCGGATGCAGATTTGATTCCAGCAAGTGACAAATTAGCATCTTATGAAGGACAAAAAAAAAAAAATTTTCACAAAAGGGATGCTAGTTCTTCACTTGCTGGATTTAAGTCTGCATCCGGTTGAGATGTGCACAAAAGCGCGTTTTTCTTTGGACAATAATAGTCGTTACTTTTACGCCCTGTACAAGATTTGGTGCCCTGATTGTATGCATCGACACATTTCAATACGCGATTTGCTGAAAAATAATTGTCGATCCTCTCATAATGTTTGCAGTGTGCGAGACCGTTTAGTCTGGCAGTTTAAAATGCGAGGCTTTCTATACACACTACATCTGAAAGTACTTTTTTGTCCCTAGAAAGTCGTAGTTTGATGTAAATCTTTACGAGATGCCGCTCTAAACCTTTGCCAGTGATAAGTTAACATCCTCGCAATAGGCAAATTTTCCTTTTTGTTTATGATCGATGTGCAAATTTGTCGTTTGTACCGATCAATTTTGTATCTTGTTAAGATGTGCACACAAATGCGACTTTCCAGTGACTACTATAAAGTCCCTAAAGTCTGCGCAGGAAAGGTCGATAAATTCGTAACAACGAAAGTTAATTTTAATGTCGCGTGCCCAAAATTGGCGAACAATACTAGTTATTTTAAAGGAAGAATTATTTGGGACATTATCATCTCTTGAGAAAAGGCAAAACGAAGCAAGGGGCCGGGTGGGCCCTATGAGGTCCCCCCCCCCTCCCCCTCTCTGACCCCTTACGGTCTCCAGTGCGCGGTTTGTGTTTCGACGGGGATGGTGGGCCACTCGTTGTGCTCCTTGAACTTCAGAGAGCAGAGGTTTACTTTTCTCTCGGTCATCTAAGTACTTGAGATGTGAGAAAACTTTAAATGCCGTGTCCCTTTGAGACCGAGACATGCGCGCCGGTCTGGCCGTAAACTGTAAAGTAGTGTGAAGTCACTTTCGCAGTTCGCACTTCCCGGAAGTACAGTAAGAGTTGTGGGCTAAGTTAGGGTCATTTCCGTCGTGATTGCACTACTTTAGGTTCATTGGGAGGCTTTTTGGGCCATAAGATGACATAATCGGCAAAATCTGACGATGGATTCGGATTCAGCGGACGTTTTTACGTACCGTACCGTACGGCGAATTAGGAAATTTTTGCGATGAAAGGACGACGCTCAAGGGCCTTCCGAGTGAAATTTGGTCGTTTAGCCAAAATTGAGGAAATATATTTTAAAACCCTCGAAAAGTCAGAGAAGGAGGCTTCAAATCGAAAATCGCAGGAGGAACTACCCCTCCAAAATCGCCTATTTTGAGTCTGCAAACGATGTCGTTTGAGTCGATTATAAAAGTTGACCTTTCGACTTAAACGCCCCGTGAGGCACTACACGAAAAAAAAAAGGATTCGCTAAATTAGCTAAAGCATTTGATACTATGGCCTTGGATTAGAATATTAGCTCTCCCAGCTAATTATTACCTAAGAGAGCTAAACAATTAGCCATGACAGTTGTTTACCAAATAAAGCAACTAGCTGTAAAAGCTAATATGTTCGCTCTCTTAGCTAAGAACTAGCTATGAGAGCTAATATTTTAATCTAAGGCCATAGTAGCGAATGCATTAGCTTATTTTGTTTCTTCTTTTTTTCCTTGTAGTTCCCTTGTTCCGATCGGGTTCGGGTTTGCGGCATATGACTTGTGTTTTCAAGAAGTACCTTGATCCGAGTGAGGCTCAAAAGAAATCAACATAACTCGTTTTTCGGGACCACCCTATAACTCGCGCGCATGCCTCGATCTCAAAGGGACTCGGTATTTTAAGTTCTTTTATCTTCAATTTCATGTAGTTTGATGACCAAGTAAGAGGTGAACCTCTGCTCTCAGGGGGGTCCAGGGAGGGTCTCAGAGTGCTCACTCGGCCCGTTACTTCGTTTCCTAGCGGCCCTTTCTTAAGATTATCGTGAAATGACGCAATGTATGTTGGACACGTTGAGTCCCAAGGGGAGTATCAATCACGGCTTATTGTGCCTACGCCCAGTGAGAAATGAATTACCGAAACGTAGTCGAATCGACATTATGATGATATGATTATGTTGATCGAATTCAAAATGTTATCGATATCAAATGTCGAAATGTTGGGACATCGAACATCGATGTTATTTCGATCACAGTCAATTGCTAAAATTTCAATGATACTGATATCCTGGTGGAGTTCTCAGTTACCCAAATGGATAACACTGGCAAAAATCTTGGTAGGAGTTCATGCCTGTGGCTCGTGACTCCCGCGCCCGTCTGGAAAAGCCTCAAGGATATAGTTGTCCGTGCGTGACAATTCGTTCGCGAGAGCTAACAGAATCGCCAAGGGAAGGCCTACCTCGAATCAACGTCGAATCGATATCGAAAATAAAATTTTCGAAATTTACTCATTAGAACTGGGCTGTACCCTCTTCAGCCACTAAATTCACTATGTATGCTTTAGAACAGTAGCTAGGTGTTCTACAATTTACATCGAAACTATGTCGATGACTTAACATTTCCACCGTCAATAACGTTTCGAGCACTTCGACATCGATTTGACGTCGGTTCGATCACTCATTTCTCACTGGGACGAGTGGTCTTGGGGGACTCAATGTGTAAACAGTGAGTGAGACAATCGCCCTTATGGAGTTTGCAGTGTTACGTCGCTACTGTTGCTCCGGGTGGGAACAGTGACTTTTTGTGTCCCTACATAGTTTTGTTTGTGTTTTCAGACAGCATCGCAGCAACAAGGGGAAACTTCGTCTAGCAAAGAACTTTTAATTAAATGGAAGCACAACTTCATTAATTTTATTGTTTTTTGAGGTTTTAAAATGATGTGCGATTTAAGTTATATTTTCGCTCTTTTTACACTTACCTATATAAAGATACGTTATTTACTTGTTTATCTTGACATTAGTTTTGTGACTTCTTTTAATCTAAATATCGTGCTTAAGTGAGACTTTTAGAATAGATAGTTTAAAATTGTTCTTCTGGACAAATATGTGTATAGTCCCTCATCCTAATAAATAGTTCTCAATTTTGTGTGGTGTATGATTTAATACTCGAATTCAATGTTGGTTCATCCTCCCAGCTAGCTCCCGCTACTTAGTTCCAGCCCATATTTTTTGTATACCATTTTAACCGTTTCGCAGCTTTGCAATTTCACTGATCCCTTGCGCCCAGCGAAATTGGTGTGTACCACCTAAAAACCTTACCTTGTTAGGGGTCACTCCTGGACAACGAGAGGCCTGGTGCAAATCCTGGCAACCACCCCTAAGGGGGTGAAAGGGGTCAACAAAGAAATAGGGGTTGGTCTAGAAAGTTGGAGACAAATATTTTTTTTATTGTCTTCTAAAGGGTAACTCGTGAAAGTTGAGCCCTTTGGGCGAAAATTTTTTCCGTTGAGTC
>NW_026267411.1:124504-126786 GCF_000697945.3 Frankliniella occidentalis | reverse complement strand
TGTTAAAAGTGTGCTACATATTGTTAAGCAATCACTTGCATGTGCACTGAAGGGGAAAACACTTGCGAAATAGTTCGTACACCTTTCCCCCGAAAAAGTCCAGAATAAAGGCGAAATAGTCGTGAAATACTCTCGCAATACCGCGAAATACCCTGAAATAATCCGAAATTGGCGAGATATAGCCGAAATGGCAGGAGAAATATCACGAAACAGGCCGTACGCTAATAACCCAAGTGTTTTCCCCCTCGATATGCACGCCAGTTGAACACATCAGTTTTTAACAGAAATATAGGATAACCCGGTTGAATTTGTTTCATTCTTTAACAAGCTAGGCCTGCCCTTCTGCGTGCAGTCCCCGATTCCCGATTCAGAATGTGCTGTTTAGAGGGGGGGGGGGGGTTCTTCCTCTGACATATTACGATTGGACGCCTCCTCCTAGGGGACAGAAAAAGTCATTTTGACATCAAATGATGTCAAATTCAAGTCAAATTCTATTTCATTATTTGATCTCAATGACATCAAAATGACAAACCTTAGAATAAAGCCAGGTTTTACTACTTTATCAGTGGTTCACTTCTCCCTTCTTTCCTAGTATCTAAGAGGTACGGATAAGGCAGTTAAAGGAAGAAGACCAGATTCATTCATATAAATGTATTAGTTTCTCTGGTAACATAATATAAGTTAACAAAATCATAACTTAGTCACACAGTAAAAAATATTCTCTGTAATATTGCAGGTGCTAGCTTATCACAATATAATCGGTATATTCTAGGAGAACAAAATAGAATACCTGTACAAATGTGAAATAAAATATACAAAATACAAAAAAAGAAAATGTAAGCAGACTTTGAAGAACCCAGGATACCAGAGTAGAACTATCTTCTGATCCCACCTTCTGCATTCGAAAGTGTCGTGTTCCGATCTGATGCAAGTTCTGTTAGGCAGAGGGTGTGAGGGTAACAAGTGAGGACACTCTGGATTTCCACTGAAGACTGGTTTATTGGCACGACAGGTTGTTCTTTTATAGACAATAACAAATGACGACAAATGACAAGTGCAGGTGTGCCAATATTGCATACACAACAGAAAGATCTGATCTGACTTACTGAATAGGCCTACTGTTAGAAGAGCCACGAATCCATATGAATAAATTATAACAACGAAATATTTACTGGGCAATAAAATAAATAATCACAATATTCTGTAATATCACAGGCTAGCTGATCACAAACTAATTGGGAGGAAAAACATAATAACTGTACAGATATGAAAACGTATTAAAAACACAAACAAGGAAATTAAACCAGACTAACGCTGGTTGCTTGTGTAGAACCATCTTCTGTGCGCAGCTTCTCCTTTAGAAGATCTGACTTGCTCAATACACTGTAACCACTATAATGATAGTTCAACTCTAATTAGTAAGAGTGTAGTATTAAAACACACAATCAGTTTCTTGACTGACGACTGACAACAAACATCGAATAGTTTATTTGTTAAAGGGGATTTTGAGGGTTTCAGTTCCCTCCCAACTAATTATCTTTGAAAGATCATTAGAAATGAAGTGTCGGAGAATTTTCCGGGCATACTTTTCTTAACCCCAATTATCACGGTGTAAGTTAACAATATACTTCACCTGTTGAAAAAAAGGATTGTGTAGTGATATAAAAATAAATAATAAGGAAATAATTAAAAATTTGAAAACAGTTACAGCTGTACATTTTTGTGGTTAAATGGAGAGATACTCTTCAAATTTCTCCTCTGACTTTGAATGGAAATCTTTAACAGGGAGAGTATCACAGTCAGTTTCTGTTTGTTCATCATCTGGCACGACAAATGACAGATTAGCCTCTGATTAACGAGGACCTTCTGTAACATACTCTTTATGTGTGCATTATCCTCATACAACTGTAAGAGATGATATAGTGCTACCGCTGAGCCAGACAATTGATCTCCCATATCTATATGATTTTTTAAAAATGAATTATTGCACATCAGATGATAAATTGAGCCCTCTATCCATTGATACTCACTAGACAAAATTCCTTTTCGGATAGGTGTGATGGGGGATTCGGCACTCCTTCCAGAGGAGCATGAGGGCATTCTATAATCTCCTGAAGAAACTTCAGGACGTGGCCCTGAGTCAGGCTTTCCACTCTTACCTGCACAATGATCATAAAGCTCTTTAAGAACAAAAATAAAGAAATTACATTTTAGATAGTTTGGTACATTGAAAATATAGAATGGTGTTGTTCCTTTTTCTCATACCCTTTGGAAGTGGGTTG
>NW_026267411.1:121978-122698 GCF_000697945.3 Frankliniella occidentalis | reverse complement strand
GGCCACAGTCGAAGAGTTTAGGTTTTCGCGGCACAACGCTTCTGTCTGTAACTAAGGGCGTAGCAAATACTTCCCCTTTTTAAGAGGTATTGCGCTGGTGCTGGGTTGACTGTCTTGTGACAGTTGTGAGTGCAGTTGTGGCCACCCCCATCCCACCCCCTACAAGTGCTGTGTACCTGTGCACCATCACAACCGGATCTGATAATATTTGAATTAGCTGTTGATTTTAATCGGATAGCTTTTAGATAAAATAAAAGATCAACGTCAAGATAACTTTTCTTTTATTTTGAATTCTTGTTCGACAAGAATAACAACATTATAATTTTTTACCAAAACAAATAAACAGCAACTTTTTCAGTTTGAAAACTGAACGTCACAACAAAACGAAACAAAAAATTATTTTACACTAGTTATTCAGGGTTCGGATTAGCTTGTAACAGATCGGCATTGGAATTCAGGAAAAGTATGTTGCTAGTGGTGGACGGGTGTAAGTTGAGTCTTTTTTCCCGGTAGCAATGGCCTGCCTCACTAAACTCGCGCTCAGCAGAAGCACTAGTGGCAGGAATAATCAGCAGCTCCTCAGCCAGTGCAGCTAAGTGTGGGAAGCGATCAGCCTGCAATAGATTTAAGACATCATGAAACATGGAAATTTTATTTATAGTCCATTATGCGGCTGCTTAAATGCTGTGTTTTGTTGTTATAAAAATCTACTCACTCGTT
>NW_026267411.1:117354-120328 GCF_000697945.3 Frankliniella occidentalis | reverse complement strand
CGCGAGACGTGGTCTGGCGTACATCTACCTTGTAACTATTCGCGCGCTGTTCAGTACCGTGAAACTAAACGACTTGATGTTTAAATCAACATTAAGGCAGAATAGCCTGTCACAATGTTGAAAGAAAAGAAATCCAGTTGATACCATTTTCAGTAGTTACAGAAAATATTGTAAATTAAGACACTCAATTTTGGCATGCGCCAGTTAACGTGAAAGAAAAACAAGTACATTTTAGTGGTCTAAAATAGGGACACTTACGTCTTCATAGACAGAGTAGATTGAATCAAACATTTCAAGAGAAGTGTTCCACCTGACATCCATCTCTTTCTTTAAGGTGTTTTGCAGTGGCTTACTTATATTGGGGCAGTTTCTCACGTGTTTGACCAAGCTCTTGCACTGCTGAAGGATGTAGGCGTATTCTAGTGGCACAAATTGAGTACTCCATTGGGTCTTCAGAGCCTGGACCATTTGGCTGTCTGTGGCTTTAATGGCGACCACATCTTGCACCTCTGGCCACACAGAGCCTGCCAGGTCTGCACCCTTGTGGCGAGTCATAAGGCGCTCGAGAGGTATCAGAGCAGACAAAAGTTGCCCCACCTTTGCGTCGTCAATGCCAACTAGATAAAAAAGCTCTGACTTTTTCTCCAAGCGTGTCGCAATCTGCGAAACGTAAAGAAAATTTAAATGTAATAATAACTTATAGAACAGCCCTGACTGAGAAACAGAAAGCTTACCTCCTTTTTTCGCTGCACAAATGCAGAGAGCATCGGCACATAGGATGGGGGAGACACGTTTTCCCTCTCTTTCCGAGGGATGGGAAAATGCTTTTGGCGTGGCAACCCTCCATTTAAATGCTCCAGAACTGCCCGCACACATCCCACCAGGTCAAATGCTTCCTCATTTAATGGATGGACTTCATATTTTTTTAGTGTGCAAGTTGTTTTTAGCACGGTATTGATGACGTGTGCGGAACAGTTCAGCCGCACTCAATGCTGAAACAATGTTCGAGCCTCAGTCACGAATACAATTTTCTTCACTTCTTCTTCCTCTATGCCAAGTGCCGCAAACTCTATCAAAATCTTGCCCCAGATGTTGTCACCCGAAGCAGTTGCATCAGTAAATTCAACAGTGAATGCTGTTCGGGCCTCACTCTCGCCCTTTTCATTTGACAGGTGAACAATAAGCGCAAGGAAGTGATGCTTTTTGTTCTCTTGTGTCCACATATCTGTGGTGGCCGCACATCTGTTTTGAGCAATTGCTTCTTTACGTCGAGGTACAAACTCCAATTTCGCTTCTCCCGCCAGCTTGTTACGGATTGCTGTGCGGTGTGGCAGTAGCCGTCGGACGTCAAGTCGCCCCTCCGTAGCCCCCATGTCAACAAGATCTTGAGCTAGATCTAGAAAACCCTCCCCTTCAAGGGACTGGAACGCCGCGAAATCCTTCGCACAATACAGTGTACTGGACCGAAGTAACTGCCTTTTCCATGCCGTGGGTGCTTTATCTTTTAGAGGGCCAAGTTTTTGAACACTGCCGTCAGGAGGAGGGCCTGCACCCGCCACTTCATTGATACATCCATGGCGATTTAATGTGCTTGTTCCTGTAAAAGGAAAAAGGCAATTGAATAAACGAAACTCAAATCTAGGGGGGGGGGGGGCGTGGTACAGTCGCAGATGCCACGGGGTCAGCGGGGGAAAAGGAGGGGGGGACTAAGCCCCAAACCCTAAGAAGCTATCATACCCGGCGGCGGGTGAGGGGGTGAGGTGGTCCGCCCACCCGCGCCCCTTACCCGCGTCCCACGTGGTGCCCGGGCCGACCGGCTCCGGGCTCACGGATGCCGGGCACGGCACGGCCCGGATGCGTTACGGACGGACACATCGGTGCCGCGGCCCGGGCAACCGCCAGGGCAACATACCGCCCGCCTGTAGCGCGCACTCGCTGGGCGACACGCGACCTCATTATCCCCTCCCACCCCCGCCCGACACCCCCAACGGACTGCACTTGTACAGCGCACCCCCCACACTCTACCACGTCGCACTACATCACAAAATATGTTCACGACACTAGTCTCCCCCCCCTTCCCAACGTAAACAGTAAACAGAACTCACCGTGAGAAGATTTGTAGTCCCGAATCTCCAAACACGTCGTACATTTAATGAAACCGGTGTACTTCGTCCACTGGCCTGTCGCTGGATCCACAGCCATCACTTTTCGCCACGTAACCCAGCACTCGGCAGTCTTGACCTTCGTCTTGCGGGGATGATGAAGTTGCAACTCGCCGCTTTGGAGTTTTGGTTCAACTTCATCCAGCTTCAGTGGAGGTGCTGCTGCAGCTGCAGCGGCACCTGCAGGCGGTGGCGGTGCACCCGCGGCTGCGGCTGCAGCCGCTTTCTTCCTCCTGACCATTTTGTTGAAGAACACTGACTGGACTGGACTCGGTGGGAGATGGGAGGCTGCGACTGCCGGACCGGGGCCAGGCGACGACTGACAGTGCGGGCGGGTCGCCGGCAGCCGGCAGCCGCTGCAGTCTCCGAAACAGTAGGCTAGGCAGGCTGCGTGCGCGTCACCAAACGACTCCCGCCACCGCCTTTGATACTTCGACAGCGGGAGAGTCAGGGGGCCGGAAGGTAACGTGAATATCGAATAGAACTGCCGGACTTCTCTGGATAGTGCACGCAGCGCGGAGCTACTCGTACCGTACCGCGAATCGCCACTGCACCTCCGCGATCTGTGCCGAGTCGTCGTCGGTTATTGGGTCATTCTTTCTGGGTTCAACGAATCCTTCAACAGCTGTATTTTCAAAATTTTCAAAATTGTCAAAATTTACATTTAGTATGACCAACTACACTCAAAAAACACTGGGAGAAGTTTGGGAGATCTCCCGTTTTTATTTAGTTAGATTTCTCAATATTGGCTATTTTAGTGCGTTTTAGCCACTTAAATGCTTTGTAAAATCTACAAAAAACAAGATATTGAC
>NW_026267411.1:109321-110314 GCF_000697945.3 Frankliniella occidentalis | reverse complement strand
TGGGCCGAACAAAATCTCTGTTGGGTTTTAGTCGGACAACCTAAAGGTTAATTTCAGACCAGGTTACGTTGATTTTCAGCTACCACGTATTTGAGGTAGACACTTTTTTCTACTTTACATTTAATTTTGGGGACCTTATAATTTTTTGACCAAAATGTCCTTCAGATCATTTTGATCAGCATCTAAACCTGGTTTGAAAGCAATTTTGTCCTGGTCAATATCTTGTTTTTTGTAGATTTTACAAAGCATTAAAGTGGCTAAAACGCACTAAAATAGCCAATATTGAGAAATCTAACTAAAAAAAAACGGGAGGTCTCCCAAACTTCTCCCAGTGTTTTTTGAGTGTAGTTGGTCATACTAAATGTAAATTTTGACAATTTTGAAAATTTTGAAAACACAGCTGTTGAAGGATTCGTTGAACCCAGAAAGAATGACCCTATTATATTGTTGCGGTGGTGTGTGACGTAGCAACCGTTGCTGTCTTTGTGTTTTGTAAAAATTAAAAAATTGAATTTCCGTTTGTGGGAGTGAAAGAAGGAATGGGAACAGAGAGTACTCAAAAAGGTGTCGCACTGCCCGGCTGTCTGGTCTGAGCTAGCCGGCAGCGCCAGGGACCGCGTCGGGACCGCGTCTGACCCGGGCCTGACCCGGTCCCGATCGGCAACGCGGGCCCACCCGGGCCTGCACCATAGTTGCGCTCAGCTGGGCGGGGGGAGCGTTTGTCCGCCTGCTCGGGCGAACAGACAGCGCTGGAACCAGGGACCGGGTAGGGACCGTTTCTCATCTCTGGTATAGCAGCAGCGGGCTGCACTGCGGCCTTGCGCCGTGACTGGAGAGTTGCCTATACACCGGGCTCGTGTTTAATATGCTGCCTACCTACTAGGCGCGTTCTCAGCTGTATGTAAATACTCGCTTTGCTCGCTGGGGGGCTCCGCCCCCCAGACCCCCCGTGCGTGGGCTTTGCCCCCGCGTGCGAGGCCAAGGCCTCGCTTG
>NW_026267411.1:106961-107290 GCF_000697945.3 Frankliniella occidentalis | reverse complement strand
CGTCTGTATGTGTGTGTCAGGGAGGAGGGGGGATGCTCCCTCGTAGTAGTGTTTACATCTTTTGGAAAAGCTTGGGCCCAAAGCGTGGAAGGGTGGGGGTGGGGGGGTCTTTGTTTGTGTTTTGGCGGTTTCAAGCGCGGTTTCTCATGTCTCGGAGCATCTGCTTAGTGGTGTGGTTTCGAAAAGGGGTGATCCACAACTTTTGTTCTATGCTATTTTGAGGGCAAGCGACGTATTTCACAATTTTCATTAAAGTCGACGACAAACTTTACCTGGCGTGAAAACGGTGCTTCGGAGGCGCAAACGGACGAAATTTCCGCCCAAAGGGT
>NW_026267411.1:98453-106425 GCF_000697945.3 Frankliniella occidentalis | reverse complement strand
TGGTCGAGGCCAAACATTTATATCAATGAGTCAGTGAGTGAGTGAGTGAGTGAGTGGGAGGGGGGTTGTATAGTTTTTGGATTTCTTATCAAATGTCATTGATTCCGCGGAGTACGAAACGGTAAAGAATGGAACTCAAACAGTTATTTTCTCAATTTGGTTTTATTGTGTAGGTAACAATGGAGAAACAAAATATTGTCTACTGTCCTGGGGCTTGGCGGTTTCTCCGCGCCTGCATAACAGAACCAGCCTTACTAAACCGTCGCTCACTGCCTGCACTTGTGGCCGGCTGCCCCATGGTTTTGTGCGCCAATTTGGCAAGGTTTTTGAACCTCCCATTTACTGGATCCATCTGCACAGATCAACAAATACGTTGTTATACATTTGCCGAATCAATTAAACATCATTTTTAATTTTTTAATACGAGTATCAAGGACATAAGTGGAAAATTACTTCTGCCCGCCAAAAAGAGTTGAACTCCTCAACTTCTACGTTCGAATTGGTGAATTTCAAATACTGTTCCACTTCACCGTCCGGTTCGAGCACGGGGGCCTTTAATTTGCTGTACATATCAGTGACACGCCGTGCCGTCGTTTTGGCTTTGGCTCTGGTTCTGGTATCACTGAGGCGGCGGAGGGCTGCTGCTGCTGCCCCATCGTGCCCGTGTCTAGGGCGTTGTCTTCCCGCCCCCGCCATCACCCTCATTCTTAATAACGGCCCGGACATGATCAACGACCTCCTGTGGGATAAAAAAAGACTCAGTTATTTTGTTACGACTATCCTGCAAAACGAAAACGTAATGATAAGTTTATTTATCCCATACCTCTTTGCGGTCCTGCTCGTCCAAGACATCCAGGTAGTGTTTGCAATCGGTCGGTTAAGCGCCTTACCCGACACCATCTGTCTCTCTTCTTCTCATAACACGCAGCTGAGTGGGAGAGAGACAGAGGATGTCGGGTAAGGCGCTTAACCGACCAATTGCAAACACTACATCCAGGGTCCTAAAGCAGGGCGTCAAAAGAGTTGCGACCTTCTGCTTTAGTGCGGGGTTAAATTTTTCCACTGTTGTATGTCCTGTTCCTCATAGCTGCCTGGTCGACAGAGTCTGAGAGCTCCCCAAGGCAGTGCTCGCGGAGCACACACGCCGCCGGCGCCACGAGTGGAAGGGTGGGGTAGTCCTGCCGCTCCAGGCACGTAGTTTGTTCCCGGAACACTCTCAGGAACGCCTCCAGCCATACGAGTGTCGCCCGATCTAATCCCTCCAGCCGTTTCTGCTGCTTGTTCCGCTTGAGGACTGCTCTGATCTGAAACGGGACAAATAAATAATTTGCATGTCAGGTAGGCGTGTGCGCGGCGGCGGCGCGCACGGCTAGTTATAGGAACGCGCACGACGAGCACGAGTGTGGTCTGGAGAGGCACGGTGCGGCGCATTCAAAGTGCACTCTGCACTGCACTGCGAGGTGCGAGTGCGGACCGCGGCGCGACCGCGGCGCTGACAAGCAAGCGCAGCAGGGGCCGGATGACACGCGGCACGGTACGCTCGTTGTGCACGGTTTGCACGACACAGGTAGCGTCGCTCAGGGAGGAAGGCAAGTGCAAGCACACGGCGAGGTGTGAATGCATGAGAGAAGGGCGCCCTGGAGAAGAAGCTTTCAGCCGGTTCGCACTCCGCCAGTTTTGATCGGAGGACAAAAAGAAAGGTATCTTCAGAAGCTTTGAGCCTTTGCGGACACGATGGACACTACCGGAAGTCCGTCTGACTTTCACTGCGGGCGTAAATCGCTGCACAAAGTAGCAAAGCGGGGTCCAGGCGGCTGAAAGCTTCTTCTCCAGGGCGCCCTTCTCTCATGGTGAAGGTGGATCACGGGCACGGCGAGGCGCAGCGTAGGGCCCAGAGGGCAGCCGTAGAGTCCTATATTTGGGAGAGACCCGCGAGCGGAGGCGCTAGCTCTGATTGGCTGAGATGGGTCACGTGGGTAGCTAATCCGCCATTTTGTATCCAAAAATTGCAACACGTAAAAATTAACTCATACAATTATTTGGGTAAAACACGCTGACACTTGGAACTTTAATATAGGTAATTTTGTGAGAAAGCAGTATAGTATGTATGGGGATTAACCAAATCATGAGAGCAATTCTAAAATAATCATTTTATAGTTCACTTTTAAGTTTCACGTTGGCAGCACTGTTTCGCCGTTGCTCGGTCCAGTGAGGTTAGCTGTTTTTCTCGTTCTCGGGCTGTGGGGATCGTGTCGAAAAAGTAATGCCATGTGTAGAAAGCTTAAAATTTGCACCTAAATCGGCTCGCTTACACTCCCTAACTAATTTGAACGGTTTGGGAATTATGAGCGTCAAAAGATCCGAGCACCGTGCCGCCCGCCAGCCGCGCATGAGCAAAGCGCACGAGGATGCACCGCTGCTGGCGGGGGGCGGGTGGCGGGGGCGGCGGGGGACCAGCCGGAGCAGGGCGAGGGGGCTGCGGGGCGGGGAGAGGGAGGACGGGGCTCCGCGCGCCACCATTTTGTATCCATTCGCGGGTCTCTCCCACATATAGGACTCTAGGCAGCCGGGGCGCAGAGCAAGACAACACTGATAAACCAAGTGTTCAACTGCTCAACACCTGTAGGGTTGCAACCACGAGTTCAATACTTGCAAGTGTTCAATTCAGTAGTACACACTAAAATCTTATGAACTTTTTTGTTCATAGTTACTGACTTCTGTAAACATGCTCGGCTTACGCATTTTTTAATGCGCCAGTATGAAGAAATTTGTGCATACTGGCGTATTAAAAAATGCGTAAGCCGAGCATGTTTACAGAAGTCAGTAACTATGAACAAAAAAGTTCATAAGATTTTAGTGTGTAGTACAGTTGCAAGTGTTAAACTCGGTATTTGCGCACTTGAAGTGTTCAACTCTCCTGTTGTACACTTGTCTAGATCGGGCGCTTACTGTGGGGGAAGTGTTGATCAGAGGATTTGCACACTTACAAGTGCACAAATACCGAGTTGAACACTTGCAACTGTACTACTACTGAATTGAACACTTGCAAGATTGAACTTGCGGTTGCACACTTACAAGTGTTGAACAGTTGAACACTTGGTTTATCAGTGAAGGGGCGCAGGAACGGGGTGCGGGCGGAGCGGCCGCGGGTTTAGGTGCAAAACTAATAGGCGTGTGCGCTTACCTTGACGATCAGGCCCCTGGACACGCCCCGTGTGTCCGGAGCTCGGATCCTTCACATCTGATACAAAGTAGGGCCCATAGGGTAACACTCTCAGCCCGAGTCGTTTGCCCCAGCCCCACCGTGCGCACAGTGCAGCGCCTACAAGGTGGTCTGCCTGTTTGGCGCGAAGGTTGGGCAATGCGATCACTGTAAATCACACTGTGATTAGAGATGGGCACTTTATGCAAAAAAAAAAAAACTCGAAATTATACGCCAAAATTTCGGCCTATAATGCGACAATTATGCGGATAATATTTGACAACTATACGCTCAATATACGCCGAAAAATAGCCTATTCTGATGAAAAAAAAACTGGAAAATGCGAAAATGCCAAATAAAACACGTAAAATTTGAAAAAAATCGAAATTTAACGATTTATTGTGATAAAGTAGACAATTTTAAAATTAGTCAAGTCAGAAACACATTATTTTTAGACTAGTACATATATTTATATAGTATATAAGACTAGTAAGGTAAGTCATGCTCTCAAACAAATTGGCATTAAACATCAATTTAAATAGAACTAGAATCTCAAACAACATCAACACCTATTTTTCATCCCTTATCCATCAAATCCATCAAAGTCATCATGATCTTCCATTCCATCTCCATCACTTTCAATATTTATGTTGGGCTCATTAATGTCATTATTGTTCATATCATCACCAAAATACAGACACATCATGACCTCTGTATTTGCATGAGAAAGTCTGGTGCGTTTTGGGGAGAACACATCCCCATAAGCGGAAAACCCTCTTTCTGAATCCACATTGGAAGTAGGGGTGTAGATACACTGGAGACATTTTGTGACAAATTCTTGATGGTTTCCTCTCATAGCCTCTAAGGCTCTTAGCACAGCAGCAGCTCCTAACTTATGGTTAACTTTCAATATTTCTCTAACATTATCACAAAATAGTCCATGAAGCACTTTGAACTGGTCAATTGTAAAATTGTCAAATAGTTTAATACGATCTTTAGCTTTTAAAATAGAAGCCTCTGAAACAGGTTCTAAAACTATTTTAGTGGGATTAAACAGGTCTCTTGCAGCTCTAAAAATATATCTAGCAGGATCTTCAGCCATATATGTTGAGATAATTTTGTGACATTTTTTGGCCACCTGTTTAAAATTTGACTCTAGATTTTTGCACTTATTAATTGGCAGCTCCTCATCATCAAGGAAACTCTTGCATAAAGGACTTAGAGCTAACTGTACACTAGTAGCTGATTTTCAATTATCAAAAGGTAGGCACAAATCCCTTAACTTTGGATAAAGCATGTGAGCAAAGGCCTTATTAGAAGATTCTAACTCAAGCAAAAGTTCTGACACTGGAGTGCAGTACTCTTTAACAAAAGCAGCCTCAGCTTGAATAACTTTAATGTCAGTTTCAGTTAGATTGTGAAAATACTCCACAGAGGGTGTATCTTTTTTGGAAAGGGATTTTGAGAAGTCAACAATGTCTTCTAAATAGTCACAAATATATATCACAGACTTTCTCCATGAACCCCACCATGTCATCACAGGCAAAGGAAAATGTTTGACATCCTTTTTTCCTGAAAATGAGTACTTGACTTGTCCTTTAAGTACTTTTGGTACCTGTGCTTCCTTTTTCTGGTGTTTTTGAATAACATCTTTGTTTTTGATACACACTCACTAATGTTACTTAGCTCATCAGAAAATACTTTTACAACCTTGTCTAGTTTATGTGCCCAGCACTGTACATGAATTAAATTAGGAAGGCCCAAATTCTTCAGAAGGTTGACACAAAGTGTCATATATGAAGCTGAATCAGACACAAGGGCAACAACATTTTCATGTAGTACATCAAACTCAACCATAACCTGAAAATAAAATGATCACAAGCATAAGAGAAAAATAAAAAATATGTTTAACTTAACACATAACCTACATAAAAACAATATGCTTGAAGTGAATGAAAACTGTGCACTGTGTATTCACACCTGCAGTAATGCCTTTGCAAGTTTCATCACCATTGCAGTTTGTTAATATTTTTACCCCTGCCACAATGAGATTAGGATCTGTATTCTCATTACTTGGGAGGATTTGGAAAAGCACTATAAATGCTGCTTCACCTCTCTTGTTGGTTGTCTCGTCGCACAAAATATTAATTTTCTTGTCTAACAGAGCTGTTTTGATTTCTCGGTCATAATCTTCTTTAATTATTGGAAGATAGTGTTTTCGTAGCCACTTCGATGTGGGCAAATCACCACCACCTAAAACAACAACAAACAGGTTAGGTACGGTACAAAATACAGTAAATAATAATGTGCAGGGGGAAAATATTGCTATATTTAATTACCTGGACAGTACTCCTTCAACCATTTCCGCATAGATGGGTAATCCAGTTTGTGCAATGGAATATTTGCCTTGACAAATGCATGAACAGTCGATTTGATGAACGCCTCCCTGTCATCTTTCGCTTTCTGCGCTGTACGAAAACTTGATGTAGTTGACACTTGATGGCGGTCCTTCTGACCTGCCAAGTACTTAGCTTTATTGTCAACATGAGTTTTTCCTGCTATGTGATTGTCAATCACATTTTGTCGGATCCAGTCCACTCGACCATCACAAAATTTGCATGCCATCAATTGCTTTTGTTGATCAAACACATACATGCCCTCTTCACTGTACTGCAGAACGCGATCGCTAATGGTAAGTTTGTTTCTCCCTTGACCAACAATTTTGGAAACGTTTCGTTGATGACACCACTCAAAAACTAGGCCTGTGCGATTTTTCGATTAATCGAATAATCGAATCGAATTTTTTTTAATCGACGTCTCGATGGTCAAGTTTCGATTTCGATTGTGGTAATCGCTAATCGGTTGGGATTTTGACGATTTCCGAAAGTTGACGCGATTATCGATCATTGCCGATGATCGAATACTGAATTAAGGTCATTCCCGGTCATTCCCCATTGGCAACTGAAAGCCACTGGTGCTCATCAGATGTATCCAACTTCATTTACCTTTTAAAATGTTGGAAGAAAGTGACCCAATTAGTTAGACATTTTTAGACAGTCCCTTGTGGCTGTCTCTACCCGAAGGTAAAAGTTTCCAGTTTTGATAAAGATGGCCGATTATTTTATAGACATTTGCTCTAAGCTTATATATTGATAATTTCCATTTGAATCAATGTTCCCTATTCTCCTTTGCTTTGCAAAGCGTTTATACAGGGTGGTCCACAGACCCCTTCCTTTATTTTGCGTATACTGTACCGGATGCAGGCGTGCGTGCGGGTTGCATGCTCGCACGGGGCCATAAGGCGCCGCGGTGAGCGACAGTAGGCAAGCCCGCCCGCACGCCTGCATGCGGTATACTGTAAGCAAAGTAAAGGAAGGGGTCTGTGGACCACCCTGTAGAACACCTTGTCCTTTGATTTACTTCGATTCTCCTAGTTTTTATCCAATGAAAATCTTGAATTCAACGATACTTTCGATCAATTGAATTTAGCGATTAATCGGACGTGATTTTGGGTATCAATTAATTAATTAATCGGTTCTAGTCGATTAATTGTCTGACAAACCGATTCTCGATTCCCAACATCGGAATCGAACAGAGTTTCGATTATTTTCATAATCGACCGATTACGATTAATTTCAATAATCGCACAGGCCTATCAAAAACACCACACAAATAACAAACTGCACTAGTCCGTCAAAACATCTTCTAACCTCACTTTTCCATGCCCTTACCTTGCCATCTGCCACGGCCGTCTCGATTAAGCTGTGCCTGCGCTCCAACGAGCAGTGAGCGGTAGGGCCTCCCCCCCCCCCACTCCCCCTCACAGCGGCGCGAAAAATTTGAAAATTCCTTCTTTCTTTTTTTATTCAGAACCTTTGCTGGCGCTATATTGAGTAAAACTATGATATAAAGTACAAAATCTATGCAGATTACGGAAATTTTTGCCAAATTAACGGCCGAAAATGAGAATTATGCGCGTATTATGCGAAAAAAACGTTATGTGACAGAAAAAAACAAATTATGCGACATTATGCGGTCTGGAAATGCAGTGTACCATTGTCCCTCAACACCAAAAAGTTGTTATTTTTTCATTTTGAACCATTTGAAAACATTATGCGAAATATGCGATCGCATAAAGTGCCCATCTCTAACTGTGATACTGACTGCACCTTTTCTGTGATACAGATATATCGCACGATGTTGTGATGATCATCGCAAAAAAAAGTACAAGGTTAAATTCATTGCTTACATTTGTGATAACAATCACTCATTTGAGCGATACTTCGAGGTATCATAGTTTTGTGCAATGTGCGCCACACTGTTTTGCAATAAATCCAGAATAATCACTGTAATTCAAAGAGTGATACTTTTCATACATCTTCTTGTGATAAAATGCCCGGTGTGATTCCCTTGATTTATCACTTGGGGGAGTGATGAATTTTTATCACAAATATTGTGTGATACTTATCGCAAAATAATGCCATAAAAACTGGGTACTTGAGTGGGGGGGTATAGGTAATACTCTATGCATCTTTGCAATAAAATAAAACTGACTACACCATTGAAAAGAGAATTAAAAAATGATGGAAAACCAAGCTAAAGATTGGATATTTGTTTCCTACCCTTCGATCAAATATATCAAAAGATTTTAGCTGAATACCGTAACTCTCATTACAAAAATAGATAGTGTTTAATTGTCACCAAACTTGGTTTGCAAACTCCCCTAAGGTCCCTTAACATTCTCTAATTTTGAAGAAAGAAAATATTCAA
>NW_026267411.1:95257-96573 GCF_000697945.3 Frankliniella occidentalis | reverse complement strand
ATCATTCTTATAATCTTATAATCTATTCCATAATCTTGTAATCATTCTTATAATCTCATAATCACGCTATAATCCTTACAATCTATACTCAAAAGTAAACGGCTGAGGCGAGTTGTAGACCCCTCGCTCCAATCGGAACATCCTCCGCGACGAAGTACGTCTTGTTCTTCACCTCCTGATTGACGTCAGCCAGAAAAATAAACGCGCGTTTGAGCTTTGAGAGCTCGTCCTGGACCTGGACCTCGACGTCGTCGTCGACGAAGTCGTCGTCGGGGTCGGTCCCGTTGTTGACGTCGGCGCCCTCGGTGGCGGGGCCGGGGCGGGCAATAACGGTAGGCGTCTTCTTGGCCTTGGGCTTGGCGTTCGTAGAGCGATTTCCGCCTTTCCGCGAACGCGGTGGTGGTGCTGCACCTGCGGCTGAAGCACTTGCACCTGGTTCTGGTGTCGCCGCCGTCGCTTTCGATGCCCTAACAAACACTTCACTGTCACTGTCGGAAGACGCGGACTCACAACACACACAGTCTGCTCTGACGGCCGGGTCAGCCCGGTGCGTGAACGAAAGCTCGGTCAGCGGATTGTTTCGAGTGACAGCCAATGAGAATGTGTTTCATGGCAAGAGCAACAGCAGCCGGCACGGCACGGGACGTACGTTCTAAGTGATCCCCGCCCGACGCCGTCGCCCGTGAGTGAGGGGGGCCCGTTTTTTAAATTTAAAAGTCGACCGAGTACGCTACACCCTAGTATTCACTACCATAGAACTTGTACAGAGTACTCGGTATAACACAGAATTACGTGGTATTACCGGGTATTACGCCGGTATTGCACGCAAATTTTTTCCAATTTATAGCATTTTTGTCATTTTTTCGTATTACATTACAAGTAATACCCAGGTGGAGTGTACAGAGTATTACGGAAGTAAATACCCCCTCGGGATTTACATCAACTTTTAAAAATGCACTATTAATCCTACAGTATAACAAGCAGGCCCGCCATTCTGCCAAGCGCAGTTGCCAGCTCCACTTCGCCAGCAACTCCGTTCCGCAGGGGCCGGGCCTGCTTGGCTTGCCAGCGGTGATGGTCGGGCCTTCCAGCAGAGATCTGCAATGGGCGGGCGGGCTCCGCCCGCTGCCTGAGGTGTGCGAGAGAGAGCGACAGTCATGGGCGGTGAGCTGCGGTGCTGTGGCTTGGCGTGGCGGAGGCAGTCACCGGCCGGACGTCCGAACAGTGCCGAAGTCACCTGTGCGGGGCCCGCGCGGGTCGGCGCTGGCCGACAGCTACTCTCGCCACGCCAAAAAGGTGCCGAATGAAGCGGGCGG
>NW_026267411.1:88274-94367 GCF_000697945.3 Frankliniella occidentalis | reverse complement strand
GACCTTAATTCAGTATTCGATCATCGGCAATGATCGATAATCGCGTCAACTTTCGGAAATCGTCAAAATCCCAACCGATTAGCGATTACCACAATCGAAATCGAAACTTGACCATCGAGACGTCGATTAAAAAAAATTCGATTCGATTATTCGATTAATCGAAAAATCGCACAGGCCTAAGGCCGCCCGCCCATCGCAGAACTCTGCCTTCCAGTATCACTGCTTGTACAACACCTACTTAAACTGATATTAAGCAAATATTAAACATTTTGACCTTGTACAATCTTACAATATCCAATATAAGTTTTTATAAAAGTCTCTATATAAAGAAAAGAGGGAGACAGGGAGAGAGGGGGCTCGGTGGTCCCAAAAAAGTGGTTCGTCTCCGCCCACCTGTGGCACTGCCTAGTGTCAGCAAAATAATTTGCTGCGTCAGCAAAATCATTTGCTTTGTCAGCAAAATTAGTTGCTGTCAGCCAAATTAGTTGCTGTGGCAGCAAATTATTTGCTGGTTTGGCAAAATTATTTGCTGTGACAGCAAAATGAGTTGCTGTCGTCAAAATTTGTTGCTGTGTCAACAAAAGAAGTTGCTGTGGCAGCAAAATCATTTATTATCACTTGCTGTATCAGCAAATTATTGTTCTTATGCAATATAAAGTTGTCTGAAAGTCTCTTTATAAAGAAAAGGGAGAGAGAGGGGAAAAGGGGGGGGATCAGTGGTCCCAAAAAAGTGGTTCTTCTCCGCTTACCTGTTGCACTTGGAACCGATTCGTGCACATCCAGAAGGATGCAATTTTGTCCCTAAAACTACACACATTGTGTGAGGCTTTACACAATTTTGTTCAATTGTGGACATTATTTTCTGACTGGTTGCACGTGGTACGTAATATTATTAGCTGCAGTTGATGCTTTCAGATTGGGGATAGTAGCTACGGGCTGTTAGCTAAAACAACAACTGACTGTTAGTTCCCGAAACTACTAGCTATATGTACGCCAGACCACGTCTCGCGTAACAGGCTTCGCGATATCTCACGAAACACTGTTACGCTGCGACGCGCCTGGCGCACATGTAGCTAGGCCTGCGGCGCTGACACCCGAGACGGGGTAATAGGAGTGTACATACAACCTAGGTAGATGTATGCCAGACCACGTCTCGCGTAACAGGCGTCGCCTGTTACGCTGCGACGCGCCTGGCATACATCTACCTAGGCCTGCGGCTCTGACACCTAAATCGGGCAAAAGGAAGAGTCGTAGTTAGGCCTTCGGCTCCAAAGGACACAAGTTTTACCCCCAGGACTTTATTTTGACGAGTCGCCCCACCAGAGTCCATCGAATGTCTGAGAAACAACATTAATATATAAAGGGGTGATTTTCAAGTAGAAATCGCCCTCTGGTGACTCAACGGTTAGAGATAGAGCCAAACGGACGAAATTTTCGCCCAGAGGGCTCTACTTTGATGAGTTACCCCTTAGAAAACTGTAAAACAATAGTTTTTAATAACATTACTTGTGGGACCTGTGGTTTCTGATTTTTTAAAAATCCAATTTTTGAGCTAGAATGCTCTTCTTCGAACTCGATCTGTCTTTTTATGATACAAAACGACCCTGAAAATCCCAGGTCGCTAGCTCAATTTGTTCTCGAGTTATCGTGCTGACAGACAGACACACACACAGACACACAGACAGACAGACGCGAAACTTTTTGATCGTCACTGGAGTAATAGGCTTCGCTATCGCTCAGCCAATGAAGTAAGCTAACAAAACTATTGAGTTGGCTAGCCTACGCAATAATGTTCGCTGAGCCGCTGCCAGCGAAAATATTTGTTGCCATAGCTAATGTTTTGCTGCAACAACAAAATTATTTTTTCCTGTATTGAATCAAGTTTTGTCCCCTTTTAGCGGACCGCTTTTTGATTTGTTATGGTTCCCCTGACCACTGTGTTTTGCTACGCTCTGCTGCTCTGGGCAAGGCCAACATATTTCATTGTAACCTAATTTAAAGCACACTAACTGAAAATTAAAGCTGTATCATTTGCTTCCACGTTAGCGCAAGCATAGGATTTTTCCCTACTTTTTGGACCAACCCCTATCTCTTTGTCACCCCCTTTCACCCCGTCAGAGGTTGTTGTCAGGATTTGCATCAGGCGTTTCGTTGTCCAGGAGTGACCCCTAAGATACCGTGAAATTTGTAGACCTCTAGCTCATCTCCTTCCTCTTACACGGACGACGGACGGACGGACACGAGAGCCGTTGCATAAGCCCGCTTTGATTTATAACAAGCAGGCCCGCCCTTCCGCCAAACGGAGTTGCCAGCTCCACTTCGCTGCGCCGGCAACTCCGTTCGGCAGGGGCCGGGCCTGCTTGGCCTGCCGGCGGCGATGGTCGGTCTTCGGCCCGACCATTTCAGTCTCGCAATTTACTGAAGTGCATCATCAAATAAATAATGTGACCGGCAAATCACTTTGCATATTTGAGTAAACTAAAGCGTCCGGCGGGGGGCCTGCGGCCCTAGAAATTTGCTCCTTGGACCTGACAAAAGACTGTAACGGGGCAACACCGTGACTACACCCCACCCTTCTGCTTTGCTTACAAAAAATTAGCCCACGCAGTTCCTAGATTGTGTATTGTTTGTCAAACAGTCTTAAGACTTGACTTTGCCATTGTTTTCCATATATCCACCTCTAGGGCCGAAACAGTGAAAGATACGGCAAATCCGAGGGCAGTGCCTGATTCAGAATGTGTTGTTTTGGGGGGATATATCCTCTGATGTTTTGCGATTGGACGCCTCCTTTTACGTCATTATGTGCATCGTGGTCATTTTCGCCGTATTTCGTCGAAAAAAGCACTCTAGCGCGAAAACGGTGCAAGATAGAGTCTAACGGACAAAATTGTCGCCCAAAGGGCTCTATTTTCACGAGTTACCGCTTAGGAGACCATAAAAAATTTTTTTTTTTCTACTTTTTGGACCAACCCCTATTTCTTTGTTACCCCCTTTTACCCCCTTAGGGGTGGTTGCCAGGATTTGCACCAGGCGTTTCGTTGTCCAGTAGTGACCCCTAAGATACCCTGAAATTTGTAGACCTCTAGCTCATCTCCTGCCTTTTACACGGACGTCGGACAGACGGACACGAGAGCGGTTGCATAAGCCCGCTTTAATGCTTTTTTAAAAGCAGAAGGGCGGGCTAAAAACGGTGAGGTATTGGTGGAGAGAGCGGCAATGACGATAGCGTGTCCTCGGACCCTCGTCAAGGCGCGGAAACCCCTTATGTGCTGCACTCGAGCGGCGTGTGCCCAACACGTGATTGTAGACATCAAACACAGGCCGTGACGTTCGACAGTGCCCGGGCGGATGCAGGGTCCTTAGAATTGCCGTCCATTCACACGGTTTGCGAAACGGCGGATAAAAAATGTTTCAAAAATAACGGGACCATTCAAGCTCAAGAGATCGAAGGATGATCTGTCTTCTCTAACTTCGTCTCTTACAAGTGCCCTGAATATTATTGCTGCCCCCCAACCGGGTACTGCAACACCACCTACACCACTGACTGCTGCCGAGGAAGCAAAATTCTCCCCGCAAGTAGAGCTGCTCATTGGGTCTGTCAGTGTTGCTTGTTGGTCTAAGTACCAGTTGAAAGGCAAGTTAATTGTATTATAGACATGCTCCAGGTTGCTGGCCAATATTCTGAATAGCATTAATATTACAAGTATGATGCACTCCCAGTATTTTTAGTGCTTTTTATTTCTGTGATATGAAACGCTGACTTTTAGGGAACCAGAGTTCCTTGCAAAGTTCCTGTTATTTCATTTTTAGCAGATGATACCTTTAAAACCTTTTGACTAAACATAAAGAATATATAAGTAACTTTAAGGTGTCAGCTTGCTTTTACTCTCGATAAGGACAGAGAACCAAGCGGAGACCAGAAAACAATTTACTTGGCGCTAGGGGAATCAGTGCGTGCCTGTCTGTCCGAGTGTCGCGCTTCAGGCCCCTTCCTCTACCCAACAATACTGCGTCAGGCAGGGCAGGGGGCAAGCCCCACCCGTTCAACAATACTAGACAATACTAAGCCACCGACGGCGGCCGCTCTGCTCTGCGCTCTGCCCCGCCCCCACCCTTATCTAATCAACGCCGCTAGTACTCCGAATTACAAAATTGCAAGTAATAACAAGCAGCCAGAAACAAATGACACCTAAGTATGAGAGAAAATTAGGAAACAGACCTATTCTTAAATTTGTATCATCTGCTTTCAAGATAGATTCTTGATTTAGATTTTTATTGACTACATAATTATGTTGACTCATTTGTGGTATGTATCCAGCGAAACTGTTATTTTATGTGACTTAAGAAAGCTTTTGACCAGTTGTTTCGCAGAAGATTTCTACTTTTGTTTATATTTTGTTAAAATGAGACTTGTTCAAAATAAAGAATACATATATAGATATGTTGACTTTACTATAATATTTTAATAATTTCAGTATCACAAATAAATTAATTAATTTACTATACATTAGAAGTCATACTTAGCAAATTAGGTACACAACATATTTTCTCTCTAGCTCGCAGGAGCATGCAAAACGATTTAAAAAAAATAATGTGGTTAGTGTCTCAGCAAAGAGGTTATGGTAGAGTCCCTGCTGCTCCCTACGCGAATTGACGGGCCGCACCCACCAGCGGCGCCTCCCTCTACCTTGGCCCCGATGCCGCAAGTGATCTTCAATTCGCCTCTGTAAATGCAATGCAACAACAATTACTCCCGAAACGATAAGGGCCACACACTAACTGGAAAAGTACTTTTTGTACATGTCATACGTAGTAGTTTGTGCGTACAGATTTATGCACGAAATCAGACATAAATGTGTATAATTTTATGAATAAATAAACACAAAAGTATACATTTTTGTTCGATGCACAAAATTTAACCTATTTCTGTATGAATCAGTACATAACCAAGCACGTTTTCGTACATAAATCCGTACGCACGAATCACTCCATACATGTACAAAAAGTACATTCCCGTTAGGGGCCGTTCATATACTACGTAGTTCATTTTTGGGCATTTTGTGACCCCCACTCCCCCTCCGTGGCCGACCGTAGTACTGGGCCAGACCCCCCCCCCCCCCTCGGGTCACGTAGTAAAATCATATTTTGCCCATTTCCGCCTGAAAAATAGCGCACAAGCTAGGAAACGACGGTTTATGGCTTTTCGAGGTAAAATACGAGATATGTATTACATCAACAACTGGGTAGGGAAGAATTTCAATTATTTATTTTCTTCAGCAATTTTTTTTACCATTTGGTTTTGTTTTAGGAACAGGAACAACAGCAAAACTAGAATAGCATCAAAAATTTTAAAGATACGGTGAATCCGAAGACAATTGTCGATTATAAATGTGCTGTTAGGGGTAGTGGGGTAGTACTTCCTCTGTTATTTTCTGTTTTGGCGCCCCCTTGTACGTCTTTACGTACAGCGTAGTCATTTTCGTCGTATTTTCGTCGAAAAACCAACTCTAGCTCCCACACGGACAAAATTTTAGTCGAAGGGGGAACCCTTGAACGAATTAGAGGAAACGACGCGGTGTTTTGGTGGTGCAAAACGGGAGTTTGATGAATACTACGTGACCAGCGCCTACCCCCCCTCCCCCCCTCCGTGACCGACCGTAGTGCAAGGCGGAACCCCTCCCTTCCCCAAAATGAACTACGTAGTATATGAACGGCCCCTTAGTGTGCAGGGATACTCGGGTTCGGTCAGGTACGACGTCCAGGTTGTTTGTTTATACATTGAGGGCTCGCTATAGTTCCACCTGGCATAGTTCCGCCGGCGCTCCCTCCCCGCCAGGCCTCGTTCCCCCACTCCGAGCACGTCTTGATACCGAGCCACAAACAGGAGCGGAGCAGGTCCCCCTCGCTGGAGCCGAGCGGCCGAGCGGCGGTGCCGAAGCGGCTGGCCCGAGCCGATGCCGAGCACCACCCGAGCCCGAGTCGAGCACCGCCTTTCGAGTTTCGAGCTAGCAAGCAGAAAGCTGCGCTTAAATGTAAACTAGGTAGATGTACGCCAGACCACGTCTCGCGTAACAGGCTTCGCGATGTCTCACG
>NW_026267411.1:84790-87644 GCF_000697945.3 Frankliniella occidentalis | reverse complement strand
CACTTCTGCCTGCTTACTCAAACCCTTCACTTTCTCTTTAACTTTCAGGCGCCAGCGCTTGTCAACATGCCATGTGCAGTAAAGGCTATAGTCAGCTTCACCAAACACATTTTGCCAAGCAGTGTAAAACTCTCCAGCCATGTCAGACATAAAAACTTTTGTGCTTGATTCCTTCTTGAGTGTGACCTTCACAACATTAACAAGCAGGCCCGCCCTTCCGCCAAACGAAGTTGTCAGTTTCACTTCGCTGCGCTGGCAACTCCGTTCGGCAGGGGCCGGGCCTGCTTGGCCTGCCGGCGGCAATGGCCGGGTCGTAAACTAAGGCTTCCGGAGGGCCTGTGGCCCTAAAGATTTGCTCCTTGGACATAAGAAAAGACTGCAACACGGCAACACCTTGACTACGCCCCACCCTTCTGCTTTTTGAAGAATAATGAAAAACAGAATAAACAGCCGCAGTTTTTGGGGTGTATTGTTTGTCAAACAGTCTTCAAACTTGACAATTTTTCATTGTCTTAAATATATCCGTCTAGCTCCGATACAGTTAAAGATACGGCAAATCCAAGGGCATTTCTTGACTCAGAATGTGTTGTTTTTTTGTTGTTTTTTTTTGGGGGGGGGGTACTTCCTCTAACATTTTACGATTGGACGCCTCCTTGTACGTCTTTATGTGCAACATGGTCATCATCGCCGTATATTCGCCGAAAAACCTACTCTAACGCCTGAACCGTGCAAGATAGAGCAAACCGGACAAAATCTTCGTGCTTAGGGTTCTACTATCACGAGTAACCCTTTAGGAGACCACATTTTTTTTTTCTACCTTTTGACCAACCCTATTTACTGGTGACTCTTTTCCACCCCCTTTTGTATCTGATTATGTTCTTCAACAAATCGCGTGACAGAAATTGTCGGGCCGCAGGCCCGACCATCGCTGCCGGCATGCCAGGCCAGCCGAACGGAATTGCCAGCGGAGCGAAGCGGAGCTGGCAATTCCTTTTGGCGTTGGCGGAAGGGCGGGCTTGCTTGTTAGCCTGTACCGTTACGCTGCAGAGAGCGCCGAAAAACAGATAGGCTAGTCTTTCGGAGCAGCGAAACAGATAGGATATTGTTGCACGGACGCGTCGCTATATCATCTGCTTCCACATTAGCTTAAGCTTAGGTTTTTCACTCGTTTGAAGCATATCATACGAAATTTGATCGTTTAAATTTGCCACTAAAGGGCGCCGAAATACGAAAATTTCCGCTCGCTGTAACTTTAAGTATGCACCACGGTACTTGCAGTTTAAAAATAAATATCAAAAGAGGGACATTTCACTATGCACCACAAAATAATTTGAGACCTTAAATCATACAAATTACGGAAATAAGTTATTTGTTATTTTATCATATAAAAGTGCCCCTGGAAGTAGGCAAACCGCGTGTTTTGCCCCCCCCCCCCCAACTGCGAGCCAGATCCGCCTCTGGACTGGAAGCTGTTCGACATGGCTGAAATGAATGGATATCAACAACTTACGGGTAAGTTGACATTCTTGCATTATAAATAACAGAAACCTCTTATATTATATGTGTATATTTATATGTAGCAGCTGTGTTGCTGACTTTGGGTCGTTTCTCTCGCCTGGATTTACTCTTTTCATCAATCAGAGTAAATCCACTGGCTCGTGTAAACTGCCCCGCTGGCTCCATTAACTGGTCAATTTAGCTTACACACATGTGGACTAGCCCATTCCAAATTCTATATTGAAGGCCAAAGTACAAAGTTGTCGGGGTTCGGGCCTAAAACGATAGATTTTGACTAGACGCAACCTTTGGTCTTAGTCCGACGTCTCTGCGACGAAGCGCCAGTGAGCTTATGGGTCTTTTCGAAACGCCCTTTTCGGGCGCCCGATGGGCGTTTTGTCCCGTCTTCGAGCGCTCGCCACGCGCACCCCGCGGTGCCGAAAGGAGTGACTCACTTCCGAGGCAGGTCCATATGACTCCTACTTTCGGCTCAACCACCAATATCCGCTGTCGGCCTACCCCCGTCACATGCAGGGACCTAAATACGAAAGTCAAGATTGACAGAAAAAAATCCAAATTGAGTGAGTGATTTTTTCGTGCCCTTATGTCGGGCAGAATATGCCCTTTTAAACGCCGTATAGCATGCCACTAACACTCGTCGGGTGTGGGCGTGGAAAAGAAAAAATGCCAAAAAGGTGTGAATCCGCCTGCCAGGTAGGCAGCCACAATGCATGTGTGTATAGGTGGTGCCTACCTCGCAGGCGGATTCACACCTTTTTGGCAAGTGTTCGAAATTGTAGCCAAGCGTGTGGGTAATCCCGCTAACTCGATTAACTGATGGTCAATTCGGCGCCGGCTATAACACATCTGCACAGTGCCACCTGTTGCCAATCTTGTGGACAGGCCCACCTGCTCGGTGAAAGCTCGGTATCTTCGCTGTGGACAACCAAAGCCCAAATCAGGTGCTTGCCGCCTAAAGAAAGCGTGACCAGGTGAGGTGATAGATAGAGCCAGCCGAAAACCGATAGCTCTTTACCGGTAAGTGATGTTGTATCCGGAAGCCATTTATGATGCCAGAAGATACCCCACTGGCCTAACCCCTACCTCAACCCCCACAAATACAGGTAGATGCTTGACCGCCACCCTGAGGGAGATAGCTGCCTGTATGCGCAGCCCAAGAAGATAGCTGCCTGTTGTGCGCAGGAGGTGTCGACAGGTATAATAAAATGTGCGAATCGCATTGAGAACGTTCACATTAAATGTATTTGTATGTTTTTGTGCAAATGTTCGCACTAAGTTAAACCTACGTTTCGTTTCGCACAAATTTGTACGACAAAATGCACGATTTCCTACAGAT
>NW_026267411.1:76230-84360 GCF_000697945.3 Frankliniella occidentalis | reverse complement strand
TCTCAAGCGCAAGTGCTTCACTCTAGCCATGGTGTCATAGGTAGGCGGAGATACGTGTTTGCTGTGCTTTCTTTTATCGGTATCACTGAAGTGGGCAACGATTGGAGTGCGGCATGACAATGCAGCTGGCTGTAGAAATGTTCTCGACGACCCGTATCCTCACTAGTAGTCTCAGCTGGCACCACGGTTAGTCAACATTATGGGGTTCCTTAGGGCTGTCGTGTGTGTCAGTCTACTGTTTAACGGCCTGCATGGGGCTGCACCAAATAGCGACTGCGTAGACCCCTGTGTGAAGGCAAGTGCCCATATCCTAAACTTTTAATTTGCTGTTCTGTTGGAAAATTGTATAGGCTGATTGCAAGAAACTACCCGCCCCGTGCATGTGGGCACATATCAGTCAAATGATCACATACGGCTCGCAGATTTTTAAGAAAATTATGTCTTAAATCCTTCTTGTCATCGATGGTTTCTTTGTTGGCTGAGCGATTAGCGAACCCCATAACTCCACTGACCGGAAGAGTTTCATTCTGTTTGTCTGTCCGTCTGTACGCTCGATAACTCGAGAAAGAATTGAGATAGCGACCTGGGATTTTCAGGGTCGTTTTGTCTCATAAAAAGACAGATCGAGTTCGAAGATGAGCACTCTAGCTCAAAAATTGAATTTAAAAAAAATCAATAACCACGGGTAACAAAATATATTTTTTTCAAATATTTTTGAATTGGTCTCCTTAAGGGTAACTCGTGAAAGTAAAATTTCATGGGCGAAAATTTCGTCCGTTTTGCTTTATCTTGTACCGTTTGGGTGCTAGGGGGCATTTCTTGTCGAAAACGGGATGAAAAAGACCAAATGGTCTATTAAATCGTAATAAAGACTTCGTGACACAAAATTGTTAGGGGAGTAATTCTTAAACCATGCATTAGGGGTCGAACCACACCCTTTTCCAGGCTTAGGGGTCCTTAGATTATTTAGTATCACTAAAACCTTGATATTTACACTAGCTATATGTACGCCAGACCACGTCTCGCGTAACAGGCTTCGCGATATCTCACGAAACACTGTTACGCTGCGACGCGCCTGCCGCACATATAGCTAGGCCTGCGGCGCTGACACCCGAGACGAGCTAATGGGAGGGTATAGGAGAACAGGGCCATCCGGGCCTGAGATTTGACATACTGAAACCATTTGTAGAGGTCTCATTACACTAAGATAAGGGATATGAAACTTCTGCTGTTCGGTAACGGGGTTTTCATTAAAAGTTCGAATTTTGACAGATTGTTATGTAAAAATCAATGTTTTAGTGATACTAGATAATCTAGGGACCCTTAAACCCAAAAGAGGGTATGGTTCGACCCTTAATGTGTGGTTGAAGAATTACTCCCTTCATAATTCTGTGACATGAAGCCTATTTTACGATATAATAGACCATTTTGTCTTTTTCACGTTGTTTTCGCCAAAAAATGACCCATAGCGCCAAAACGGTACGAGATAGAGCAAAATGGACGAAATTATTACCCAAAGGGTTCTTCTTTCCCGGTTCACCGCTTCGGAGCCCATAAAAAAATATTAAAAAAAAAATTCAACCTTTGGTTTTTGACTTTTTAAAAAGTCAATTTTTGAGCTAGAGTGCTCACCTTCGAACTCGATCTGTCTTTTTATGATACAAAACGACCCTGAAATTCCCAGATTGATATCTAAATTCTTTCTCGAGTTATCGTGCGTACAGACGGACAAACAAACAAACAAACAGAATGGAACTTTTCCGGTCAGTGAAGTAATGGGCTTCGCTAATCGCTCAGCCAATAACAATCTGTCAAAAGTAGAACCTTTATCGAACAGCAGAAGTTTCATGTCCCTAATTTTAGAGTTATAAGTCCCCGTCAAATACTGTCAGTATGTCAAATGTTGGTGCCGGAAGGCCCTGTTCCCGCATACCATCCCATTAACTCGTCTCGGGTGTCAGCACCGCAGGCCTAGCTATATGTGCGCCAGGCGCGTCGCAGCGTAACAGTGTTTCGTGAGATATCGCGAAGCCTGTTACGCGAGACGTGGTCTGGCGTACATTTAGCTAGTCTTATCCTTTAATCTACCTCTTGTCTGAGCGATAGCGAAGCCTATTACTCCAGTGATGACCAAAAAGTTTGGCGTCTGTGTGTGTGTGTGTCTGCCTGTGAACACGATAACTCGAGAACGAATTGAGCTAGCGACCTTGAATTTTCAGGGTCGGTTTGTGCCATAAAAAGACAGATCAAGTTCAAAGAAGAGCACAGGTTCCACAAATGACGTTTTTTAAAAATATTTTTTTACAGTTTCGTAAGGGGTAACTCATCTAAGTAGGAACCTTAGGCGAAAATTTCGTCCGTTTGGCTCTATCTCTAACCGTTTAGGCGCCAGAGGGAGTTTTTGACGAAAATAAGCGAAAAAATGTACAACCCTGCATGCTTAGACGAAGTGATGGGAAGTTGACAGAGCTCTGCAAAATCGCCTCGTCGACCGACCGAGCTCGACCGGCAGGCGGTCGGCACCGACCGCGTGCAGGTGAGAGGTGAGGAGAGGAGCTCCCGCGATGTCTCCCCGCCTCACCTCTCACCTGCACGCGGTCGGTGCCGACCGCCTGCCGGTCAGCTCGGTCGGTCGGTGAGGGGACTTTTGCAGAGCTCTGGAAGTTGACGGGCTGAAGGCCCGTATCTTTGTGTACATTGTTGCACCACCCGACTCGGGTGTCAGCGCCGCAGGCCTAGGTCGATGTATGCCAGGCGCGTCGCAGCGTTACAGTGTTTCGTGAGACATCGCGAAGCCCGTTACGCGAGACGTGGTCTGGCGCACATCTACCTAGTTTTATTAATATGTCTACGAAAGCCTGCTCTGATCGTCTGCACCCTTTTTGAGTTCCTGTGTTGAGTTTACCCGTTGAGTTATATTGGCGCTAAACGCGGGTTGGGATGGAGAGGGCGGAATGGACGTTCTTCAAAACATATCTTTACAAAATTACATTCTCATAATAAAGGTGCTCGTTTAGTTCAATCAAGTTATAGTAAAAAACATGCAATGACATGTAAAATTATCTCCGGTCAACTGCAACCTTCAACCATAGCAGCAACTTTATAACTCAGCGGTAAATTTGATTGTGTCAAAGTTTCTAGACTTTTTGCATAATGAAGCATGGTCTGTAAATGTAGTTGTAAATGCATTTACATCCTGTAAAAGGTTTAGCCTAAGTGTCAGAAATAACTCCTAGGGACGTAAAGTTATGCTTTCTTATTTTAGCGCGCGGGAGCAGGCATAAAGAACTAACTAGTCTATGACAGAGGTGACAACTAGTGATTAAGCCGAGGCTGTCTCGAGTGCTCCTGACCCTCTTTGCCAAGACGTGCCGAAAACTGGCGGCCGGGGGAGCCCGCAGACGGCTGTCTTCCGGGGCTTATAGGCGAGGGTGGAGGCCTGAGAGAAGGCACCCAGGCCCCAGGCTCCCAGTTGTTTTTGAGATGGCTTTAAACTGGCTCCAAAACAGATCTAAAGTGTCTATGATAAAGCATATGTTTGGCTCCAATGCGGCACCGGAATGTCTATTTTAGGCCTTAAGTTCCCGTTTGCGGAGCCATTCGCGATAGCTCCGCCTTAGCTATACCCAAGCTGGGCATTGGTCCCACCGAGCCTCCGCGATGTGTTGAGAATGGCTACGGCGGAGCCTTCCTAAAGCCATCCTGAATCCGAATTTTTCTGTACGGGTGCAATCGCGACGAAAAAATTTCGTCTAACACAGAGCCTGGCGTCGCGGCATAGCCTCCATGAAAGCACTTGAGCCTTAAACTGTAGTCCTATATTCAGTGGTCTGACGGGGTCAAGCCTAATCAGCTCGATTAGGTTTTCAGGTTTAAAACCCTGTCCCATCACTAGTCTGGTACACAAGTGGCTAGCGAGCCCACGAACATCAGGAGCGCCGGATGGTGTGTTGACCTTCTTTGCCACAGCAGCTTTATCCATTGGCTTGGTGAGCCGCTGTCCTCTCCAGCTAAAGGTGATTGGGTTGTGTGGAGTAGCCGGAGCGATGGTATTGGCCAACCTCATCTCAGGTCTATTGAGTGCGGGCCCCGCGGCCCCTGCCACCACGGGCGGCACCACGCCTGAAGAAACAATGTAGGTGTTAGGTGCAGGCTGGTGTTCGACATGCAGTCCCCCGAAATTCGTTGTCCCGCCAAGACGGCCCAGCAACGAAGTGCCAAGCACTGCTTCGGGCGGCATGGTATAGATGGCAGCTTCTACTGTAACGCACCTCAAGTGAAGAGTGGCTGATCCAAACCGGCCACCCAGAGCTACAGTATGCTCCGGCGACTCAGGTGCCTGCTGCCCGATCTCATGGTCCCTGGCGGCTGCTTCCTCGGGGTGATTGCTGCGATCACCGTATTCGACAGACAGACAACTTTTATTTCCCGAACTATGGGCTCCTTTTGGCAGTTTACAAGAGTTTACGCTTTTCTTTCAGATTCCAGATGGTCTTCTTATTGGAGCTGGTCTGTCTGCTTCTCAATCTGAGGGTGCCTGGGATACAGATGGTAAGTATTTCTGTGTTTGACTGTCAGCGCGATAACTCGAGAACGAATAGGGTATTCAGCTGCAAGCTAACCGGAACCCAAAGAAGAAAAGCATGACTGCTCGATCTGCTTCCCTCTGCGCGCTCACTGGCTGACCGGCATGACAAGGTCATCGTTGACCAATCAGCGTTTAGGAGGAAACAGATCGATCGGGCAGTCGTGCTTTTCTTCTTGAGGTTCCGGTTGGCTTGAAGCGGAATACCCTATAGAGCTAGCGAGGGGGAAAACACCTATGTACTACCTCGTACACGGGGCCTGTACTAATTCCGTAATAACGTGTACTAACGCCGTACTATCATGTACTAACGCGTAATAGCGCGTACTAACGCTGTACTAACATGTACTAACTCGTACTAACGTGTACTTAACCCGTACTAATGCGTCCTGGAGCATCACGTCGCATCACGTCAGCGGCGAGGCTGCGCTTAAAGAGATGGAGTTCTTCGCGATTCTTTGCGAAAATCTCTCGAGCCTGGAGTAGCGACGAGTAGCAACAAAGGGAGGCAAGGTGGGCGGGGGTGGGCGCCTGCTGTGAGCTGGGTACGCCAACCCCCGAAGCCGGGGTTTCGGGACGAGACAGTGGTGGCACCTTCTGCTACTGCCCTCGCTCTTCTTTCTTTACCCTTCTCTTCAAGGTCATTTTGCTTGGTCTTCTATTGCTTTTTTCGAGCGTTTCGCGTTGTTTCGCGTTAAAATTTCTCCAGAAATCGATTCAGAATTCAATTTTGGACTTAATAAGTGCTAGTACAGCGCTGATCAAGGGTTATGGCGAACTTTTTCTCGTTTCGGTGCACTGTGGTGTGAGGGATTCGTGTGGGATGATCCCAAACTCCTCCCAAAAGAAAATGGGAGCTGCCTTGTTGACTGGGAGGTAAGTGGTTCTGCGGAGAGTGGCTAGTAGATGAGCGGGTTTTTGAAAGGGGTGGTCAGCAGTATTCTTATTGGGTATTGGTACCTTTTTAAAATTGCTGTGCATTTGCTTGTATGAACACAGGAAAAGCAGAAAGCCTCATGGACCGAATGACTCACAAAGTATTCAACGAAACCATAGACGTTGCTGCAGACCACTACCATCGCTTCAAAGAAGACCTCGCTTATGCGAAAGAACTGAACGTAACTTTAAAATTCCATTCTATCTGCTCTATCTGCTTTCCAGGGCCGTTCATTTTATAACTTTTCTTCTGCAGTTTACGTCGCATCGTTTTTCGATCTCATGGTCACGCGTTCTCCCGTCAGGAGATGCTGCAAACCCGAATGAAAAAGGGGTAGATTTCTACAAGAAACTAATAAAGGAAATCAAGGACAACGGTATGGAGCCTTTTGTAAGTATAAGCACTAAAGTGTAAATATACTATGTGTTGCGAAAGAACCCGACCCGCCCGAGTCGCTATACGTCGCGTGGCAGACAGGTGGACGCAGGCGGCGAGGGCTGCCCCGTTGCTGCCGTGCTCGGTGCGGGGGCGCGCGGGGAGTGCGGTAAGTGGGACAGCAGGCGGACGGCGGGCCGCTTACGGTAAAAAGAATGTCTTGAAATTCCGGGAAATTTCTGGGATTTCAAGGTCAGGTCGGTCGGGTGGATGATTTCAAGATTGGCCCATGAAATCCCAGACTCTGCCTCATTCGCTAAATGTAAACACACCGGCACGCAAAGGAAATCGAAACAATCGCTTGTCCTTCTTTGTCTGATATTTGGTTTTCACACTGTACCAGTGTCTGCGAAAGCAGTCGGTGGGCTGGCAGTAGTTCACGACGAAAAATAAAGTACCAGAAGCGGAATACGCCCGTCACAATTCATGCTATCATAAGCTTTTCGCTGTATTCAAAGATGAAGTGGACGCAGTCAACCCACATAGGATATGCTATAGCACAGGCCTCTCAAACACGCCGCTGTGCTGGTCCACGGGCGAGGTAGGCCGCCCTCCACACAGGCTGACTGGGCGGCCTCATGCAGCTGAGATCCAGCGGCTCCCTCTCGGTCACTTTGGCGCGCAATCCGTCTGCTAGCGTAGGCGAGTGGTGACGGACGGGCGGCGCTGCGATGCTTCCCATGGTGGCTCGGCGCGAGCCGCGCGCCCGGCTCGGCGAGCCACCGGTGGCTCGAGAGCCGCGCGTTTGAGAGGCCTGCAATAGCACACTTAATGCATCCGCGCGCACCGTTACAAATATAGATGGAGAACCACGACTGAGTCGGATTCTATTAGTACTGAAGGAACCGGCCACGCAAAGACAGCGCCCGAAGTTGTTCCTCAAAGATGGCAACTTCAATTGGCTTCAAACTGCGCACGAAGCATCAGTATAAATCCAGTCGTATCGAGTTTAGTTTAGAAGTTTGATATAAGATGTTTGAAATAAGCGATCGTTTAGTTTGAATTCGTAGTTTGATGGTAGTACCACGGCAATCGAGGGCAGGGGGAACGCAAGTGGCTTCTGCGCTCACCTGAGGACTTTAATACCTTCTAAGCAGTGATTAAAATGTCAGATAGTCAAACCGAGTGTTTTAGTTTTAGAGTTGCTGAACTTAGCGTGCGAAGTTTTGCGAGTGTCCGATGAGAAGGGATGAAAGTGATATTTGGAATGGTTTACGTGTTTACTCACGTAAGTTGGAGGGGGGGGGGGGTAGTGGTTTGGGAGAAGTGTGCAACGGTAACTATTATTTCGGGTTCATCTTGATGAGAGAAAACGGAAATGTTTTATGCCCAAAGATGATCGGAATCGAAATGGCAGAGTTCTGTTCAAATGTTCAATAAAGTGTTCATTCACCCCTAGCGGCCAAACGGTGCGACGGAGGTCAATTTTGACGGCAGTTTTCGCTAGAGGGACATCCCGAAGGATTCGAGGGACGTACCTCGCCGAGACGATGAAGACGCACCCGTCAAATTCCCAAATTGGAGTTATTCCCCTCCAAATTGACAATTTGGTCGTTTTGGCACACTTTTACTCCTTTGGGTTCTATTAACTTTGCCATTTCGACTCTGATCGGCTCTGAGCATAAGACATTTCCTTTTTAATGTTGCTAAACGGATCCAAATCTGGGATTGCACTTAAAATTTGATAACTTTTAGCAAATTGCAATTTTAGAAATTTTTCGTTGGAACACAAAATAATGGTGTTCAGTCGTAAAACGACTAGAAGTCATTTTATCTTACAAAAAACTCATCTGAAAAGGTTTATTACACTCACAACTAATTTTCTCAATAGCAATATACTTGCAAGGGACCGAACAATATTAGAGCCATAGTCGCAACTTATTGTAGGATAAGCCGTTCAAAATCAGAACGAGATTTATAATTCTCTTACATTGACTTGATTTTTCTAGAGCCATATTATTTCTAATGACACTGAAATAAAATGGTGAGAGAATTTAAATTACATTGTATGATAAGATATATTACTGAACTTTAAATTATTAAACTAAATGACTCGTGATCATTAAAACACCTCAGAGAGATCAGATGAAAATGATTCAAACAATGGCAAATTAAAGTTTTCAATATGGGAGGAGTTTCAACACATTAAAATGAATATTATTTGATATAATTT
>NW_026267411.1:55745-75958 GCF_000697945.3 Frankliniella occidentalis | reverse complement strand
CCCCCTTGAGAATTTTAGCACACTGACAAACGCTCAGCCACTACGGGCTGCTGCACGTACTCCTACGTTTTACAACTTTCGTCAAAGAAAATTTTCCAGTAAAACTACCTCCTTTTTTCACAGTGCACATTTCCTTCTAATGGAAAAGACAGACACACAGTCAAACAGGCACGAGGTCGTTTACATAAGCCCGCTAGGTAGCTTTTTCAAAGCAGAACGGCGGGCTAAAAAATAGCCTTGGGTTTCCAAAGTGCGAATTTGACTGCAAAAAAATTGCCTTGGTGGCGACAAATCATGCAGTCTTCGTAAAGTGTACCGCATTTACAAACATCATTTATTGCAGGTTACCATGCTTCACTTCGATCAACCGTTTTCTCTGGAAAACAAGACGAATGGCTGGAATTCACAAGAGATGATGGACAAGTTTGTTGCCTACGCAGATTTTCTGTTTAAAACTTTCGGTTCGGAGGTACGTTCTACCATATACCGGATTGCACAACAACTCACCCCCTCTAAATTCGAACCTACGTCCACTCATCCTCACAATATTTCAACCCAATCAATGCACCCTGGGAAATTTCGGATCCATTTATTTACCCAACACTATCCAACTTTCGATTTTTAGATTTTCAATTCAACACTACCGCGCAGGCGCGGATTAAGGGGGGTGGCTATTGCCCCCCCCCCCTTCCCATCGTCCCTAGTGAGCCGCCTGAAAGGTAGGCAATATGAGTCACAAAACTCCTAGGCAACCGACAGTGCATCGACCCCCCCTGTCGGCCGAACCTTAATCCGCGCCTGCTACCGCGGAGTATCGACGTATTTGATTTTTTTAAACAGTTGATGCGGAAAGATTTTCTACTTGTATAAAATTGGATTTAAGTGCTTTTGAATTTAAAGACTGTCAATTTAGTTTAGATACCTATAGTTTGGCTGAATGTTGTGTTTCTTATTCGACTTAAACCAAAGCTTGTCATTGTCGAGTATTCAATGAAATAGTAAAACTTCATGAGGATAAAGAATTTGATGACAAACCTTTGTTGAAAATGTTGTTCACGTTCTCGTAGAGCTGAGGAGCTTCTGCACAAAAAGGTGCGTGTATTTTACTGAATTTTACGTTAACACATACAATCAATTGACAAAAAAATCAAGTACTTCGGTGCGACATGTCTGAGTTCGAATAATCACTTTGTCAAACTTCTTTAAGAGGAAATGACAGGGTGCGAGTTGTTGTAGGTACAAAAACGGCCGGGGTGAGTTGCCCTGTTCTAGGTGTGTTAGTATTTTACTAGATTTAACTGAAACCCTTCATGTTTCTGATTAGGTGAAATATTGGACTACTATCAACGAGGGCAACATGTACTGCTCTTACTTTCCCCAGCTCGCCTCGTTCATTGGGCTTAACCCTGGAGATGGCAACCAGCTTTACAGGTGTCTGCACAACATGGTGGTGGCGCACGTGCGTGTATACCGCCTTTACAAAGAGAAATACTTTGAAGAGCAAAAAGGTATACGTACTTTGCATGATCAATGAAAGCATATAGCGAACACAAGGTAGCCAATAACCACACATTAAAACAATGTCTACTTTTCTAAGGCAAGGGAAAACTTTGAGGAGCTCCCATTTTTCCCTAATACTCACGTTGTTCCTTTCCTTTAGCGAAGAACTACGAGGGTCTCCAAACGCGCATCTAAACTGTGTGGGTTTTGAAACGTGCCATTTAACAGCGTGCGTCCATCGGCTCGGCTCGACTGTGTGTGCGTCTTAGTTTAAGGTGTAAAAAAATCACTAAGATTTGGGGAATATCTTCTTCAAAGATGTAGGAAATTCCAACATTTTTTAAGAAAACCTCAAAATCTGAAGAGTTTTGCCTCCAATATGGGTTCCTCAGAGTTTTCCCCCTTTTCTCCGAAAATGAGCATTTTCTTCCTTTTTTTGCCGTGCACCCATCGGCTATGCGCACACAAGTTTTGGGTACAAATGTTATTCTATGAGAAAGCTTGCATTTATTATTGTGCCACACTTGGATTTCTGGTTCTCGCTGTAGGGGAAGCGGGGGTAAGGTTTGGTAAGGTGCTATATCTCCATTTTGGGGTGAACTTGAAAACCAGTACCATTCGATAGCGAAATGTTCACTATATCGAAAAAAATACTTCCTAAAATATCTTTAAAAGATGTGTTAAGTTGTTTCACTTTTGAGTCACGCTGCGCCTTTGTGCGTTGCTTTGAGTTAGCGACGAGCGATATGTCAATACTATTTAATTCCTTAAACATATTTTTAACTTTTTTTAAAAAGACGCTCGCAATAGCACGGAGGCAATAGTTCCACCTCGTGCGACCCCACTCACCCACTCCCATTCTGAACCCGAGGCGGAACTACACTGTAAGAAAAAACAACGGAAAATCAACGGACGACAGCGGCAATTATTTTCCGGACTCGTCCGTGTCCTAAATTTAATTGTACGGTCGAAGCAAAACGGTTGTTCCGTACCTCATTTTTGGGGTGCGGAGCAACCGTGTCACGTATTTAACGGATATAAGCGGCAACTATTTTCCGGACACGTCCGTACCCTAAATTTAGTTACATGGTCGAACTCAAACAGTTCTTCCGTATCTCTTTTCTGCAGTAGGCTATAACGCAATGTCCGTTGACGGTCCCGTAGTATCAGATGATTTTTTACAGTGTATAGCCGAACGCCAACTGTACAAAGCCCCTAAATCGGGACTAGCGTCCTAACGTCGGACACTTGGCTGTTTGCTATTATAAAGTCCCTATATCAAAAACGGCTCTCCGGAATAAAGTTTCCCAGGGTTCGCTGGAAAGGTTAGTTAGACCTTCTAGAATCTAGATTTAAATAAATATTTCCGATATCTTGCATACTGCTCTCTCCAAAAACTGCCAAACTTGCTGTTTAGGCACCACGAAAACGGACAGTTCGTACAACTGCCAGGTTGACATATCGTTCGTCCCTAACTCAAAGCACGTACGGCGTAAGAGAGACCAAGTATCTTTGCACAACGCTCGAGAAACCAAGTATCGCTGCGTGACTCTGGCGAAACCACGTACCTCCATTCTTGGGTGATTTTTGAAACCTATGCCATTCGATCGAGGAATTTTCCCTCTATTTTAATATAGAGTTCCTAAAAAATTCGTAAAAATGCGTTACGTGGTTCCACTACAGTCGCGAATCGATACTTAGTTTCTCGAGCGTCACGCAAAAATATGTGAAACTAGGACTCTTCACCTACAAGGTGACAAAAGAAAATTGTGAGAAGGGATTTCAGAAAATCTCCTAAGTAGGGACAGGCTTTTACATGACTACTGAACTGGTTTTAGGCACTTTAAAACACCTTAAAAAGTTCTTTTAAGCAGTTCTGGCGGCTAAACTATACCAGATAAAAATATTTCGACGATAGGGTATAATCAAATTTTTTCATGAATTTTCTGTTCCTCCCAACAATTATTCACTGTTCATAATTTTTCAAAGCTGTTCCTATTTAGGACTTTTTCGTTCCAAAAGGCGGACACTCTTCTAGCGGGCCTCACAGGTACACCGTATTTGATAAAAAATCGTTCAAGGTGGTGGTAGGTGTGTCTTGGTCCGAAGATTGTATAATCCTCGCTGTTTTCCAATATTATCAAAACGACGGATTTCAGATGTCGTTTTCTCTAACAAAAAATCGTCCCGATTTAGGGACAATGATTGTATTTAAGATCGATTCTACGTTGAATCGGTATGAAATTGCTTTATGGAAAGTGGATCCAACAAACATTGTCCTTAGGTCAAGTCGGTGCATCCGCCCTCATGTGGCCTGCTACCCCCGCCACGTCCAGCTACGACGATGTCGTGGCCGCCGACCTGTTCAACCAGGTGTACACCGGTGCCTTGCTAAATCCGATCGTGCACGGAGACTGGCCACCTCTCGTGCGCTACATAGTAGACAAGCGTTCGTTCGAGGATCTCAAGCTCAACGAATCGAGGCTACCGAGGTTTACAGACGAAGAAAAGGAGATGTTCAGAGGTGCAGTCATACTTAGTCATCCTGGAGACACAAAATGTAGTTAGTGTAAAATCTGGAAAGCCCCGTCCGTTTGTTCTTATCTTTGACCTCGATTTCAGACGGGCCTGCTGCTGACTTTATCGCAGTCAACGTGTACAGTGGGTACAAGACAGCCTGGAGGCACAACGCCTCAGATGGCAGCCCCATGCCGTCCCTCCTTGGACCCTTCACGGCAGATATGCCAAATATTAAACTCATCTCGGGTGGAGGATTTGACGCTGTAAGTAACGTAGGCTGGATAGAGATGTGTATGAGAGCCAACATTGTGTGCGTGATTGATTTTCCCTTTGATCGCGCCTTACCCAGGTTTTGACAGTACGGCGTCCCAAAGTATGTTGATTACTTGTAAACATATGTGTTTTGATAGCTAGTAATGACTTTTAGGCTTCCCCCGCACAACCCAACCTCTCGAGCTCTACGTATTTTTAAAACTAATAAAACAATACTTTCACCGAGTATTTTTCGCGGAGGCTTTTCCGGTCGTTCGACACGTGTGTCCCTGACATTTCGAAGCAGAAAAATTTAAATTATACACGAAACAAGCAGGCCCGCCCTTCCGCCAAACGAAGTTGCCAGCTTCGCTTCGCTGCGCCGGCAACTCCGTTCGGCAGGGGCCGGGCCTGCTTGGCCTGCCGGCGGCGATGGTCGGGCCTGCGGCCCGACCATTTTTGTCACGCGATTTGCTGTAGAACATAATCAAATGATGTAACGGGCCTTCGGCCCGCAAAGCCCGTCGCCCTTAAAATTTGCCCCGTTGACACGAGAAAGGGATGTAACGGTAAAACACCGCGACTACAACCCACCCTTCTGCTTAGAAAACGTTTTTTTGGGGTGGGGGGAGGGAGTTTCTTACCTCTTTGGCGGTTCGGGGCCTTCTTTTACATTTAATTGTTCACTACAGCAATTTTTAACTTATTTTCGTCAAACAAGACCCTCTAGCGCCTAAACGGTTAGAGATAGAGCCAAACGGACGAAATTTTTGCCCTATGGGCTCTACTTTGACAAGTTACCCCTTAGGAGACCATTCAATATTTTTGGAAATTAATAAATTTATATTTGGGCCACTTTTGTGAGAGAAACTCCCTCTAGCGCCCAAACGGTAAAAGATAGAGCAAAACGGACGAAATTTTCGCCCATAGGGCTCTATTTTGACGAGTTACCCCTAAGGAACCCATAAGAAAAATATTTTTTTTTGACTTTTTTGACCTACCCCCTTTTCTTTGATACCCCCTTTCAGCGCCTTAGGGTTGGTTGCCAGGATTTGCCGTAGGCTCTTTGTTTTCTAGGAGTGTTTAGGCACCACGAAAACGGACAGTTCGTACAACTGCCAGGTTGACATATCGTTCGTCCCTAACTCAAAGCACGTACGGCGTAAGAGAGACCAAGTATCTTTGCACAACGCTCGAGAAACCAAGTATCGCTGCGTGACTCTGGAGTCAAACAGGCACGAGGTCGTTTGCATAAGCCCGCTGGATAGCTTTTTCAAAGCAGAAGGGCGGGCTAAAAACTGTAATTTTTTTAAAAGGCTAATTTTGCACTCTACCGTATAGCTAAATCAAATAATGTTCCGTTATTAACTATTAACAAACATAGTATTCAAGATTGGTTGGCCATTAGAGAGTTACATGCCTCCTTACCAAAATGTAGAATTATAATATGACTGCAAGCCACCACAGCAATCATGATCGTCCCAACTTAGTAATGTTATTAATTTACGACGGAATATGTTTTGACCTAGCTATCATTGTGGTGTGCCATATGGAAGTGATCCTATACTTATTACACTGAAAGTTACAAATTATGGCAAATCAGAACACATTTCTACGTACATTGGGGCATTCTATTGTCAAATCTTGACAATATACGGGATCAGTTCTAATGAAGCTAAATTGTAATGGGAGGTAAATATTACTGGTTTAGTTGCTTTGTGTTGGTATAATATTTTAGCACCTTACCTATGGCGCTAAGATTTAGGAAACCCAGGAAAAGCCACAAAATAAGGCCATGAATTAAGCGCCCAATTTAAGGCGTTGTTTAGCGCTGTGGTTTTTGCAGTGCTGGTGCACCGGATACGGGAATTTTCCATAGAGGATGTCGTACAATACATTTCAAAACAACTGTAGATTTACAAGCACTGCGTATCGACTTACGAACGAATGACGTGCAAAGAATAGGACGTTTTATATGTGCGATTCATTTTGCAAATGGGAAATTAAAAGATACATCGTACATGTACACACCATGTCGGCCCGGTCCAGGTAGCCTCGTCGCCATCCTGGGCCTTTCCGCCCGCACCCGGTCACTATCGCTCTGACTCGAACTTGACTTAGCCTTAACAAGGGGTCCCTACTTAGCTGCCTAAGGGTCTGTCCAGTGAGGCGTGACATAGCGCATAAGGCGCGAATATTCAAACGGAGTGAAACTGGGCGGAGCCCGTGCGTCGTCCCACGACAAGCCGTAAGCCGTAAGGTAGGCAGCACGGCAGGCCGCGGGCGCGTAACACTCCAGGAACACTTAGCCGCAGTACAGTCCACAAGCCTCGGCTGCGTTACGTGAGTGCCCACCCTCCGCCCTCCAAGAAACATGGAACCGACGTGAAATAGGATTTTTTTATGGAACCGACGTGGTATAGGCGTTTTTTTTTTTTTTTTTTTTTTTTTTTTTTTAGCAACGCAATCCCCGGGGGCGTAACGTAGGCACATGGGCAATATGTGACTGCTGTCAGTCTGCGGGCTCAGCACGAGGAACGTAAGGTCCTGGCTAGTTAGTCACTGTACACATGAAAATTCCGTCACATTTTTAGTCATTTTCAGTCATTCAGTCAATTTATGGTCATTCCGTCACACTTCGGTCATTTTTATTCGTTTTTAGTCACATTCAGTCACATTCAGTCATTTTTACAGTCATTTCCAGTCTCTACAATTCTCACGGCTACCCCACCTTATTGATCATCGTGGATGCACACGGTTAGGACACATCTTATTTCTCTAGTTTCGTTCCTCGCACCATCTTATCGGGGGTCGAACCGAACGCCGAATGTAAACGTAAATAATCATCATTCATTTTTCATTCATTTTCAGTCATTTTCAGTCATCTTCAGTCATCTTAAGTCATTTTTCAGTCATTTTCAGTCACATTTAGTTAATTTCCATCATTTTTAGTCAAAAACAGTCATCTTTCGTCAAAAACAGTCATTTTTAATCAATTTCTCTTTTTTTGTCATTTTTAGTCATTAACTCATTTTTAGTCACTTTTAGTCATTTACTGATTTTTAATCATTAGTCACTGTACACGAAAAATCGGAGTGACGGACCCCTCGGGCTAGACCCGTAGTTTATTAACATGTTTTGAAATCGTTCGGTTTCTATTGCAGTCTGACGAGAACCTAATGAGGGATGCTCTTCTTTGGACCTGGTTCAACTATCAACTGCCCATCGTCATATCGGAAAACGGCTTTGGTGACACAAAGCACGTAGGTGTAAATGATATAGAGAGGGCTGCGTACCACAGTGTAAGTACCGTGAAATGCTGCTCCAGTTTCTTCAACAACTTTATAGATTAGGATCTCCAGGCGGACACAGGCAAAGAGTTTTCCCGCCCCATGCCCCCTCTTGTTTTGCTCCCAATTTTTTCTTTTCTTCAATTGGGCTCACACAACCCCATTCACGAACTTCCCTATTAACTTGTTTCGGGTGTCCCTGACTCAGGCCTAGCTTTATTTGCGCCAGGAGCGTCGCAGTGGCACCGTGTTTCGTAAGATATCGTGAAGCCTGTTCCGCAAGACGTGGTCTGACACAGGGGTCCGTAACTTAACATGAAACTCCCGTTTAGCGGTACGGCGGTACGTTGTCCGTTAAAGTTATAAATTATAACTTGTGACGGTACAATGAAATGTTCAGTGTTATATCTTATAACTTGTGACTATACAATGAAACGTTAGGAGTCAGACTCAAACTGCCGGAACAAGCTTCAACTAGCACCAGAATAATTTTTCACGACCCATGACTTTAACTTTTATTGCATATTGTTAACGCAGAACGGTAATGCGTTAAGTTACGGACCCCCGGTCTAGCGTACATATAATCATAGGGTTGGTAACCATATCTGATTGTATCTTTCTTTACATACAGACCGCACTGCGATCGCTTATTCGAACTATGCAAGAATACAACGTGCCTGTCATATCGTACTACGCCTGGGCCCTTTTCGATGTGTTTGAGTTCTCCGGTGGCTATAAAGAGTAAGTTTTCATGTGTCCAAAAAAGGGGTAAATACCCATTACTCATAATGCGTTATGAATCCCGTGGCACGAAACTGTATGCGACTCCGCAACACTAAACTTATGGATGTGTTCGCTTTGACCTCCTGGCACCTGGATATAAAGTATGTTTTCGGTGTACTGAAATATATGTGCACACCGAAGAGAATTCGGTTGACCACCATAAAGCCTAACTGGCTGTACAGATATTCTAAAAATGTCTTTGATAGGGTATTTCGGGTATAGTCGTACTGACGAAAAAACACAGTTGCCTCTTTCTGCACCACGCGTTAACTAGAGTCGTACACTGGCTAGAGAGACGCGAAGTGTGGGCAGCGATAGCCCCAACCTGACCGCCGTGGTCCTCACTTGTCCTGCATCGTCTGCTAGCGTGCGAACCGCCCGGATTGCCGCCGTCACAGGCTTTTTTAGGCCTTATTTTCGAATCCTAACTATTCCCAAACGCTTGGTCTGTACTTCCAGATATTATTATTTTCAGCTTTGCCAACTTTGTAGGTTGCATTTTTGTTAATCTAAATGGCACATATTAGGTTTATAGAAAAATACAAGTGTACAAAGTCGCGATGTGGGGGGCGCGCTTTCATAACAAACAGCTGCCATGTTAGGAGACGGCTGGTGAAGATGAGCATATTTCAACCACGTTTTACTGATTGATGAGCAATGCGTAAGCGCATTACTGCCGTTCGCCTCTCTACCCAGCATAGGACTATAGCGTTACCGTCCTGTTCTTTCGTCCGGCAGACCATAGCCTGGCACCATGAGACTAGAACGGTGTAATGGACAGGAGACTGAAGGCGGCCGGCGTAAGGTGCAATGGCGTCATATGACGACAACTCGAAAAATTAACTGGGAACAACCGGGAAACGATTTTTCAGGTTTTTTGTGTTGTTTGGGACCTAAAGAGACAGAATACGAAGAAAAACAATTTTTCTCACTGCTTGCCTATTTTGGCACCTTACAGGATTAATAAATCAAGAAAAGTTCTTCCTGGCTTATAATTGCCGTAGTAATGATCCGAAATAAGTGAAAGTCAACATAGTTTGTGGTATTTGTTTCAGCCGCACTTTCGGAATAATCCACATTGACTATCAGAGCGTCAATCTGACGCGGACACCGAAGGATTCTTTTAGGTTCTTCAAAACTGTCGGGACAACGAGAACAGTGCCTTTTGTGCCCCGGACCCCGTCATCCACGGCACAGTCCACAGGCCCAGCTCTTCTTTCCATTCTTGCAATCCTTGTTCCGTGGCAAGCATGGTGCCATCAAATCTAGTAGTCTTTGTGAACCTTTTTGTCTTCCAGACTGGATAGATTACATCTTTGTTGATTTCCCCTAGTCAAAACTCCGCTGATTTTGCAATTTATTGGCTGAGCGATTAGCGAAGCCTTCTACTCCATTGACCGAAAAAGTTTCATTCTGTTTGTTTGTTTGTCTGTCCATATGCACGATAACTCGAGAAGGAATTGAGACATCGATCTGGGAATTTCAGAGTCCTATTGTATCACAAAAAGTATAGTAACGTTTGTTACGCAAAGAAGTTTGTGTAACAGCAGTTATACCATAATTTGAACGTAAAATGGTGTTACGTAAATATTTTGTATTTTGATACGTAGAGTAATTTTCAGCGATCGTGTACCGTTAAGGTGCTAGAGATCATTTCTTCACGAATATAAGGTGGAAATGACCAAATGGTCTATTAAATTGTAGAAAAGGCTTCATATCGATAAATTGTCCCGGAAGTACTACTTAAACCACACATATGGCGTTAAACAACGCCCTCCTTTGAACTCGAGGGTCCCTTGATAATCTACTATCACTAAAACGATTATTTTTACACAAGGTAGATGTACGCCAGACCACGTCTCGCGTAACAGGCTTCGCGATATCTCACGAAACACTGTCACGCTGCGACGCGCCTGGCATACATCTACCTTGGCCTGCGGCGCTGACACCCGAGTCGGGTAGTTGTAAAATGTACACAAGGCCCGTCAACAGCCCGTCACCTCGACTAAGCATACAGGGTTGTACATTTTTCGCTTATTTTCGTCAAAAATGCCCTCTAGCGCCTCGGTTTGAGCTAGAACAAAACGGACAAAATTTTCGCCCTGCGAGTTCCACTTTGATAAGTTACCCCTTAGGAAACCATAAAAAAAATATTTTTGAAAAACGTCATTTTTGGGACCTGTTGTTTTTGATTTTTTTTTAAATCGATTTTTTGGGCTAGAATGCTTTTCTTCGAACTTGATCTGTATTTTTAAGACACAAAACAACCCTGAAAATCCCAGGTCGCTCGCTCAATAGGGTATTTCAATGGAGCACTGCCCGGAACTAAGAAGAACAAAACCGGATACAGAGAGCGGTGGTGGGCGGGCTAGTGGAGGAGCGAAGGGCGGGCGGTGAGGCCCCCCTCCACCCGCCGCTCCTTCGCGCGCTCGCCCCCACTACCGCTCTCTGTATCTTGTTTTGTTCTTCATAGTTCCGGGCAGCGCTCCATTGAAACACCCTATTCGTTTTCGAGTTTTCGTGCGGAGAGATACACAGACAGACAGACAAAAAAAGTTTTTTTCCGACCAGACAAAGTAATAGGCTTCGCTAATCGCTCAGCCAACAAAAGAGCATTTATCTTTCTGTTATTTGTACTTTCTCATACCATGTCGGTTCGCCATATTCTGAATAAAAATTTCTTGCTTCCTCTGTGCTGAACTGCCAAACTACAAGGTTCTATTCTCCTACCATTTTCCCTTTGCACATTTGCTGCACAAATTGTCACAACTTGTTAATAACACCTAAATAGTGGATTTCACCTATGAGAGAACGTGTGCAAAGTCCGGGGCCTGTGCGACAACGTTTACCCGGATGGCATTGCGATATTTGGTTCTGGCCCAGCCTTGGCGCTAAACGCCATCTTGCAGGCGATGCCTGCGCCCTGCGCGCACTACGGTGTCAGGGCAAAATACTTGGGCTGAAAGCAGGGATGGAATGGTAATGAAATTATATTATCACACCTTTTTTGGCTCCTGTTCAAAAGCTATGGGCCTTGACTAACTTTCGACAGCGTCTATAAGTGCAGTAGAAAAGATTTCATCTGATCCCATCATGGTTGTTGGCAATATGTGCTTAACATCGTGGTAACTTTTACCTAAGAAATTAAAATACTGTCCCCCTAATATAATTTCTTGCGAAAAAAGTGCCCACACCTTTAGAGCCATTCAATTGAATTTGCTACCCTCGGGGCAGTTTGAGCCGTCTTGCAAGTGATTATTTCTTTCGAAATCTTCTCTCATCTGGGTTTTTTCTTCGTACACTAACACTTAGACACCCCAATGGTGTTCGGGATGAAGCAGAGGTTCTTTTCAGCATTTCACTGTAAAAAATATTCTGAAATTTAAGACCAAAATGTCTCTTAAATTTAATAACATTTTCAGTTCTTCTTAAATTTTCTGGTTTCCTAAGGGGTAACTCATCAAAGTAGAGCCCTATGGGCGAATATATTGTCCGTTTTGCTCTGGCATCAGGTAGACGGTTCATTTTATCAATCTGTGGCACCTCCGAATACCTGTACGATTCTGCTTTGGAAATCAGGATAGTGCGAGGGATAGTGTCTCGGTACTCATGAAGAGTCTCGGTTTATTCCAATACTGCTTCAAAACCATGCACTGATGAGTGGTGGGGGTGAACTTTACTCTAAAATCTTGGACCAGCAACAGCAGCTCTGAAAGAATATCATCCGCAATATTACAAACTGAAATGGAAAAGACACTATCATATTGAATAGGAAAAGAAACATCTGAATTAGTAAACAAACATCCTGCAAGATGCCAATTTGAGAGGTACAAAAAGCCAATGAATACTATGTGATAGATCTCAGATTTCTAGATTTTAGAATATTCTACTCACTGTAAATTTCTTACAAACAACAGCTATTTGTATCGTACAAAGGATTGGATCGTACATTATACAAACAAATTAATTATATTACAAAGAGCAGGCGTTTGCATAACAAACCGAGCTTTTCATATTACAAATCAGCGTTGTTTGTAATACGAAAGAAAAGTGTAATACAGCTGCTACAGATCCTTTGAACATTACAAACAGAATTGTTTGTAATACAAATAGCTCTAGCTCGAACTCAATCTGTCTTTTCGTAAAACAAAAAGACCCTGAAAATAGGCCCGGTCATCGAGGGGTCATGCTTACTTTCGCAAGTTCGACATACAGAAAAATGATGCCCGACCTACCCCCTAAAAATGCAAACAATTGTAAAATAATTCAGAGCAAGCTGGACGTGTCCCGGCCGGCCCGTGCATGCATCTCGTATTGTTAAAATTTCTGCGTGATTTCGCTTTATTTTTGCCTTGGTCATGCAACCTACCAGATAGTATTTCGTTCCGCTGCCCTGACCTCCTCCCATGCATTCATCCTCCTTTCCACTCCCCTACACACATTCGTCCTCCTATTCCACCCCCCCCCCCTCCCAACCTGCACGGACCGCATTTTTACGTAGCTTTGAGCCTGTCCAATAAGACCTCATTGCTCGCATGAACGCTTGGGTGCGCGCTTGCAAACTGACGGTTGAAATCGGCGAGATCGGAAGCTGCAAGCCGGAGCCGTGCGCCTGTCTTCGTCCGTAAACGATAGATGTGAGTGAGCGGAACCCGCACCAAAAGTCGCCCGGCTCGCTGCGGCCCCAACGCCGTGGAGATAGGCAACCCGTCGTGCTGCCCACCGACAATTTCCCTTTTCTCCCGCACAATCACAATCCCCCCTTTTCCCTCCGATGCCCGCTAGCGACAATCCTGACCCTTCTACCTAGGGCCCTTGCCCGCTAGCGACATACGCCCATTTCTGCGGTGCTCTGGTGAAAGTAGAGAAAATTTGTGAGAGCCCGTCAAAGGCTTCGGATGAGATTTGATCCTGTCTATTTCAGCGCATTTTTTTTAGCCCCAACCACTTGCATTTTGCTGCCCGCCAAGAAAATGGAGGGGGATTGAAGTGCCTGCTGGTACCTGTTAAAGAAATGAAAAGCGTCACGATCTCTTCTTTCTTCTATAAATTGAGAGCTGTATGAAAGGTTTTCGGTCGAGCCCTTCCCTTCCCCTCCACAACCTGCCCCCACCTGCCCCCTTCCCAAACGCACAAAAAAACGTCATTAAAATGAAACTACTGTAAAATGAACACGAGCGGGCAGCAAGCAGGCAGTTAGGGGGTACGATTCCTCTAGGAATATCTTACCGGGGGGTAAAATTTTTCTAGCGTCAAATTACCCCCCTCGTCCGGTGGGGGTACGATTTTCCTAGGAAAATCTTACCGGGGGGTAAAATTTTCCTAGCGTCAGTTCACCCCTCTCGTCCGGTGGGGGTATGATTCCCCTAGGAAGGGGGCAAATCCGAGGGTAGTTCCTGACTTCAGAATGTCGCTATCAAGGAAACACTGTATCTTTCTATTGTATTTATTCTCAAAATGGTTTGTATAGAAAAATATGCCAAAAAAATCACATTGGATTTTCTGTCAATTACCTTCTACTTATTCTATTTGCATACCAGGGAATTTGGAAGTACTACCGTCACCATTACCACCATCAGCTGATTTGTGGGATGGGTCGCCACCAGCTGGAGCAGGAGCGGGCTGAGGCACCGCAACGCCCGCTCCGCGGGGAACAGATTGAGAGGGACCACTTACCGCTTTACGCTGTTTTGAATAGCAAATGAAAGAAAAGAATTGAAGTTATATGCGCAAGGGCAAATTTTGACCATGAAATTTTGACCATGAAATAATTGATGTTTGAACTTTAAAAATTGTAACTATATGCATTTAACAAATAGTGTGGCAATGTAATCAATGAAAGTGTGGTTACACAACGCTGATTATTTTTATGGACCAGAACAGACAGCAGCCAAAGGGCGCTCATATCAAAACAAACGACTCACCTTGAAAAATGTTAGCAAATTATTCGCTCGATTCTTCGTAGCTGTTTCTAAATGTTGCTGAGTGATTTTTGTGATGTATTGATCACTCTCGGCTGCCGTCGCGAATCACTTCTTGGCTTTTGCCCGGATCTCATTCATAGAGTCTTGAACTGTTCGACCAGAAAGCTGAGGATGGGCTTTCTTATAGGCCGCAGCGAGGTGCTCGTACACACCCATGCCGACGATCCATCACACAACTAAATAAATCAGGGAAAAACACCGCCTGTACGCGCACACCACGACGTGAGATCGCGAGGTTAGGTAGGTTTGCGTGTCGCGGCGGCTGCTGGCTCGACTCGCGCGTGGCTCAGAAGTCTGCGACGCTGCCGCTAGAGCGCAGCAGGCGTCGGCAGTGACCGCCTATGCAGACCTGCGAACCTGACAAAATGCGTGACGTCATGCTCTCGTTGACCCCCCCCCCCTAAACAGCGTGACGTAATTTGTGAACGGCCCCTAAGAAGATGCATCTCTAATTCAGGACTTCTTCCAGCAGGGTCGAGTAGCTGAAACTTGGAAGCGCGCATGTTCACAACGCAAAGGACCCAGTGACCTGGCATGAGGTAGGGTACTACGACATTTATGTACTTTTGAAAATCTTTAAAATTTACTGATAGAGAAGAAGAAAATTCTGCCTGGAATATCTCATTCCCTTCCGTAGTTGTCAATACGCGGTACTGATTATTGCCACACTGTTCTAAGCAATGTAATCAAGAATCAATGGTTGCATTTGATAGCGCTTCAATATCCAGCAACTTAGATAAATCTTGAAGTGAGATAAATCTATTCTTATCTACGTACACTAGGAGAGGCCTATTTCGGTCACCGCCACAAATAGACCTGATAAAATTAACTTCATCTGGTGAATAATAGAGGATTAGTAAAAGGTTAGCTCGGAAATCAATTGGAGGGCATGCGTATACACCTAAGTATGTATGTTGAATAGAAGTTCACGTGCTGATGGTGTCTTCGTGAGAATGATGTCTGGAAAGTGCACGTCACTTGCGCTTGGCAAATCTTTTTGCAACGAGTTATCGCACCATTTGCGCCCAACTCAGAAGCTATGGCTTTTAAACCATCACCTGAAAACTTTCCCGAAAACGTTGACATCGTTGGAGTGGCACTCTTATCAATTTTTTTCCAAGAGTCGTTCTTGTCGTGAAGTTGTGTCTGAAAAACTAAGTTTTCTTTTATTGGCAAGAGATGAGTTTGGTGGTGGCATGATCATTGATTCATTAGAAGCTACTTTAATCGGACTTGACGTTCTCCCTGCTAGTGCCCTTTTTTTCAGTTTCAGACCTTGTGTGTATGAATACTTAGGAGTTCGCCTATCCCAGGTTTCTTCCGCGTTCATGCTCAAATCGATGGAACTTCTGTCCATGTCTCCATCTTTAATTTTTTCAAATAGTCTCTTCTGTGTTGCAGGTGGGTGGGGACGGCCTGGGGTGGGTTAACTGCTTTGGGTCGGGGTGAGGCTCCACGCGCCCCCTCCCTGGGAGGGATGGGTCGGGTTGTACATATGTTTGCTTCGGGCTCGTCCGTGCGCAGTACCCCCCCTGCGAATATGCCGAACGCGTTTGCTCGTCTAGGATCCCTGCTGCCTGCTTTCCCCCCTTTTAGCCCCCCCCCTCCTCTTTGCTGTCCCCTTGAATAATATGCGCCTCTTTCATTACAGTCACAGGTTTATTTTCAGCCAAAGGTACAGGAAGGGTTGCAGGTCCTGGTAATGGTTCTTTCTTCACTGCTGGCCGCGGTAACTGGCTTTGAGGCCATCCAGGCGGGAGGCGGCGCCCTGGGCGTCCAGGTAGGCGTTGGCGGCGGCCTCCTCTGGGGCCAGCCCGGCCTCCTCGGCCAACTGGCGGGCGGCTCTGGCTTCCTCATGGGCAGCCGCCAGCTCGTTGGCCTCGTCGGTCCTCTGGCGTAGGTAGGCCTCCGCCGCGGCCTGCTCCGCCCGGTACTCCTCCATCGCCAGCGCCTCGCAGGCGGCGCACAGCTGGCGGTCCGATGGACACCGCCTGCACACCCTAGACCGTCCCAAAAAAATGCTGTTTTCAAAAAGTGCTCGGGACACATTGCCGCAGTAAACGGACTGACTAGTAGATACTAAAACGATTTTTTTCCAATTTTTTGAGTTGAATTTAGAGGTCGCGCATGTATTTTTAACGTTTTTTAACACAAAAACTGTGATTTTGCCGGAACTAGCGAGTTGAACCCTCCCCTGGACGCTCCCTCATCATTCTGATGACGCACACTGTTCCCCTCTATCCCTCTCTTACCCCTATCACTTTGCGGGGTGTTTTAACAGCCTTTGACCCCTGTCAAATTATACCCCAAGAGAAGAAAGTAAAGTCCGAAACGGTGGATCAGAGCCATACACAGTTGAAAAAAGTTGTAAAATTATCACTCTCTCTGTGATGACTAGCTTGTTAAAAAAATACTACCATTCGTTTTCATTGGCATGTGACAAAGTTCTTTCTATTTTGACCGTAGTGGTCCATAACAACGATTCCTACTTTTCACCATGTTGTAATACTACAACAAAACCGTTGGAATGTTTGATGATAGCAAGATATATCGTTACAGAACAAACAAGTTTGTGTTATAACAAACTTATGGTGCTGGTAGACGTAAATGAACACTGTTTTGAAATTAAAAATGGATTCAGAAAATTTTGTGAATGTTGTTGGATTGAAACGTGTTTTGTTTTTTTATCAACATTTGTTGCTATCAAACTTTGCATCAAATGTGTTCTAAATTTACAGCAATTTTTTAACAGTGTACCATTATTGCTGCGGGCAATAACAGTTCAGTTGGAATGTACAGTTTAGTTTATTCCCAATCAACTATTTTAAATGACAGGTTTAAAACCAAAAGTAAAAAAATATTGCCATAAAATATGTAAAAATCCCACAAACAACCGTTCGGCCGATAGAGCGCGTAGCGCCGACCCCGACGGCAAGAATTCAACATTATTCTATTGTTTTGGTGTAATGTTCGTTGCTAGTTAAGGTACTCCTCACATACGCAATTTGAGTTATTATAAATCCCTTTTGGGCAATAAAAATGAAGTAAGTATGCGGTTCGGACCCCGGCAAAGTGATAGCGGCGAGAGAGGGATAGAGGGAAACAGTATGCAGAATCAGAACAGTGTGGGACCGTCCAGAGGAAGCTGCAACTCGCCAATTTCCGCAAAATCACAGTTTTTGTGTTAAAAAACGTTAAAAATTCATGCGCAACCTCTAAATTAAACTCAAAAAATCGGAAAAAAAATCGTTTTAGTATCTACTAGTCAGTCCGTTTACTGCGGCAATGTGTCCCGAGCACTTTTTGAAAACAGCATTTTTTTGGGACGGTCTAACCCACGGGTTGCCGATGTACATGGGGTCGGCTTGGCCCGGGCTGTCCAGCACTGTAAACAATGGCCATCTTAGCCTCCTGTTTGGCCCTGTACTTTACCTTGTTATCTGGAGCCTACAGGCCTCCTCCTCGCTGATGCTGCGCACCAAGGCCGGGGGCCTGCGTGGCCGTGGGGCTGAAGTTCGCCGGAGAACCGCTAGGCCCTGCCACGGCCCAGCGACGGTCGGGGGTTGCGTGCTGCTGTGACGGGCCCACCACGTCCTCGTCTTGGCTGGATTCGACCGGCTGGCCCCCGGTGCTGTCGGCCGGGCTCAGAGGCCCCGCAGAGGGCTGCGCCGCCGTCATCAGCTCGGTGGAGGGGTCGGCCCACCCCCCGACTGCCGGATCCCACACCTGCAGCAACACGTGACCCCGGTCGGCCCAGATGCCCGGACACTCGTCTGCAAGAACGGGTTGTGATTAGCACTGATTGGTACGGTCCGCGGCCAAAAACAGATCAGACTTTGTTGAGCGTCGCACAAACAGATCAGACTTTGTTGACGGGCGCGCGAAAAGATCGGACTTTGTTGACGGGCGCGCAAACAGATCAGACTTTGCTCTTAGGACGCGTCGTACTCTATTTCAAGAATAGGATTTTAGTTGTTTAGGCATTACTTTTCAGATGCCAGAACTTAAGTCATTTACAATCCCTAAAAATAACTATTTTTCCTGAGTAGTGTTTAGGTACATGTTATCTTGAGTGCTACTGGAATTTACGAGGTTTGTCATGTCTATTTTATAACCAGTCTCATAGTGGGTGGTATGTAAATGTTAGTATGTATGTGTGGGAATGATGAAGGCGGCGCTTTCAGCACAAGTGTTAAAGCAGAACAGAAGAACCAAATGGTTGAAATAAATTGAAGGTTTGTTTCAAGAATTGCTTTAGAATAAATAAAGCCTTCACAATATCATCTAACCAACAGTGGCTAAACAAAGAACATTTAGAATATCTATAGAATTATACATTGTCAGATTTTGTCTAAAGACAGTATTTAGACTTACAACCAAACTAAAAATTGCGAGAGCACTGTCCAAATCTATAAAGATTTTAGGAACTCAAACCTTTGACATGAAGATAATAATGACAATTAATGTTAAGTTTTAACTAAACATCTTTAAATAAACATTTTAATATTTATGATTAACTATCACAGCAAATAAAATAATCACAGATAAAATTACAAAGGAAAAAACACTGATCATATGTTTTTTAATTTTCCATCAACTAGATCTGAACTTCACGAAGTTCAACAAATTTGTCAGTAAACTTTGACAGCCTCTCGTGATCTGGGGGTATTGTGTAAAAATGGTAGCTTATGAAGCGCAGAAAGTTCTTCCATCACAAATAGTATGGGACTTCCATGACGTGGAAAGCTTTCATGAGATAATCAATAGCTTTTAAGGGAGCTATGCCTACTGGGAGGTCAGTCGACCCCTTTACCCCCCAAACTAAGGTCATTTTTCCAAGGCACCTTGGGTGGCCAAGGCAGAGGAGGTATGGTTGGATAGGATGGCTCCTTTCAATGAACCTCCGAGAGATCTCCTGAGGAATGTTAGACCCAACCTGAAACAGCAGAATTAATCCACTAGACTCGTAAAAAAAATAAAAAGTGCTGCAATCCCGGGTAGCACAGCTCATTCTATGAACACTCAGCAAACAACTAAATCATAGAATGCTTGGTGTTCCCTGGGATCTCTTTAAAAATAGAATAAATCTAAAACTGCAGATCCAGATACGCAGAAAATACAAATTACATACAGGAATTACATGGAAGAAGTCGCTGACGTCAGGACTTGGATTCATGTTAGCCTCATAACCGTAGGACTTCTTTGACTCGGGCAGAAAGTTTGCCAATATATGGCAAGCATTTATGTCATCTGCAAAGGAGAGACAAATTAATACTCCCTCCACTGATATTCAGATGTTTAGGAAGAACTGGGATTTAAAAAAAAAGCAATAAGTTATCATCAGCAAAAACTCTGCACTTTTCAGGAGGGTACATACCAGGCTCCAGGGATTCTGATGTATTTTGAATTTGATTCCAGTCATTCTCATCAAGTTCATCTGTCACACATTCATCATATCTTCCATAAAGTGCTTGACTTTCTGCAGTGACTACAGCATGCAGAACGATGTGTTCCACCGGGTGTCTACATCAAGAACAGGTATTGGCAGTAATGTTTTCTTCAATTTTTTCCTGAAGGTCTCTGTTCTTAGGCTCTTTACAACAGTCCTGCACTTAGTTAACATAGTGCTGACATTTTCATCTTTTTTTTACAGAGTCATCCATTACTGCTAACTGCAGTGTGTGCGCAGCAAACTTAACACTCTGCAGTTTGACATCATTCTCTTCGACGTACAAATCTAATTCTTCCTGGTCTTCATCTATCAATTCTTGCCTCTCTTCAAGGTCGACGGCCTCGTCCCTCACCCGTGAGAGGAGGCGTTTACTGAGCAAGTCCTGTTGAAGCCGCCCCCCCCCCCCCTCCTCTTTGCTGTCCCCTTGAATAA
>NW_026267411.1:48934-55665 GCF_000697945.3 Frankliniella occidentalis | reverse complement strand
GTCCTGTGGAAGCCGCCCCCCCCCCTTTCCTATCCATCGACGAGTGCTGGATGCCACTGCCCATCGGTGCCCGCGGTGTCGTCGACGCCGACATGCCCTTTACGCCCCCCCCCCCAACCCTCCCTCTTTCCAGCGACATCAAGTGTAGGCGCACGGGCGGAGGTGCCGATCCAGCCGCACAACCCCTTCCTGTGAATACGAGGTCACTGGGAAGGCGCTCAAATTTGTCAGCTCTCACGGTGCTCTCGCAGCACGCCGCGAGGCGGCCACTCTGAGGTCTGGTCCATCCGCGCAGTTTTTTTTTTGTTTTTTTTAACGGACCCGTTTCTACCCCACGCGCCGCGCGCGTGGGGCCAGAGCGTCATGTCGCTGCGACCACCTATTGGAGTGCAATTCCACATTACCTCAGAACCGCCAAAAATCGACACTGTGCCCAAGGCCCCACCCGCCGCCCTTTTTGCTGAGTGTACCCAATACAGGGAGCGAAATGAAGTAAATTTCTAGAAATGTAACAGCCACCAAGCTTTCTGGTGTCAACCGAACATTCTGCCATGTTTCTGCGGTGCACACATTCATGCTACAACACCGACAACATAATTTCAATCCAGGTACCTGGTGGTATCTCATCACGTGCCACGTAGAGTGCCTGGAATGTAGATTTACCTTTTCTCCGAAAATCTTCACTCATCTTATATCTTGTCATTATCCACATCTCCGTTATGTTGCGTAGAAAGCACTGTGCAATCAGAGTGGAAAAATACTGCCTTATCTACCAAGGTGAACCATGTCTACATACTTCATCTATGCCGGCCTCGTAGTCAACAGTTGCTTCTCCAGACTGTACGCCAATCGCATCGCAGGCTTCTAAAAAGGTAGAGTACTGAAAGTTGTTTACGGTAAGGAGGTCTGACCAGTCTGTCATGCCACGGCGATTCAGTAATAGCAAGCGCAAGTGATAGAGCTCGAAATTACGTGGGCTTGGGTTTACGTTCATAAGCCTGCCAAGGACTGGATGCTCCTTCTGTCTCGCTATCCATTCGCCATTTTCCCATCTGAAAGATTAATTTCTGTAAAGGTTATTTGTCAAAAAAATATTACACAAGTTGTATGTAGAGCTTTAACCTACTTGTACTTGACGATTACATCAGCACACAACAGATCTCTAGCAGTATCATCCCTTTTATTCAGTCGAAACCAAGCTAACAGCTTTGAATTCTCACGGAGATTAGCAGCAGTGGCTGGGTCACCTTTATAATAAACAATCTGTTAATGGGGAAGGTGAACTGGCATACATTCAATGGCATGGCTCATTATCGTCAGCGCTTCGCCAAGAATGGAAACAAGCAGGCCCGCCCTTCCGCCAAACGAAGTTGCCAGCTTCGCTTCGCTGCGCCGGCAACTCCGTTCGGCAGGGGCCGGGCCTGCTTGGCCTGCCGGCGGCGATGGTCGGGCCTGCGGCCCGACCATTTCTGTCACGTGATTTGCTGTAGAACATAATCAAATGATGTAACGGGCCTTCGGCCCGCAAAGCCCGTCGTCCTTAAAATTTGCCCCGTAGACACGTAAAGGGATGTAACGGTGAAACACCGCGACTACAACCCACCCTTCTGCTAAGGAAACGTTTTTTGGGGTGGGGGGAGGGAGTTTCTTACCTCTTTTGCGGTTCTGGGCCTTCTTTTACATTTAATTGTTCACTACGGCAATTTTTAGCTTATTTTCGTCAAACAAGACCCTCTAGCGCCTAAACGGTTAGAGATAGAGCCAAACGGACGAAATTTTCGCCCGAAGGGCTCTACTTTAACAAGTTACCCCTTAGGAGACCATCCAATATTTTCGGAAATTAATAAATTTATTTTTGGGCCACTTTTGTGAGAGAAACTCCCTCTAGCGCCCAAACGGTAGAAGATAGAGCAAAACGGACGAAATTTTCGCCCAAAGGGCTCTACTTTTACAAGTTACCCCTTAGGAGATCATAAAAAAATTCTGACTTTTTTGACCTACTTTATTTTCTTTGTAACCCCCTATTAGCCCTTTAGGGGTGGTTGCCAGGATTTGCCGTAGGCGTTTCGTTCTCTAGGAGTGGACCTTAAGATACCCTGAAAATTTCAAGTCTCTAGCACATCTCCTTCTAGTGGAACAGACAGACAGACACACAGACAGACAGACAGACAGACAGACACACACGAGGTCGTTTGCATAAGCCCGCTGAATAGCTTTTTCAAAGCAGAAGGGCGGGCTAAAAACAGACTCGAATGGACCGATTATTATTCTCATAGAGCGGCACTGGTCGACCTCGTCCCAGTTAAGTTCATCAGTATCTTTTGCACACTTCAGTGCATAGGTGAGCATTGTACCTTGAACATGATGGCCAGTAGAAGACTTCTCCATATACCCGAAAAGATACTTCCAGAACATGTTTCTTCCGCAAACTTTAGCATTAACATGCCATTTATACCTTTTGAGTCCTTTGATCAGATACTCTGCCGTCCATCTATTGTCTACAAAACATTAAAATTTTGGATGCCACTCGGGTGGTGTTTGTCTTCGCCGTAGTACTGGTCCTTTTGCGTGCCAAACTGTCACGTCGGGAAAGGCCTTTGGAAAGCCGTGACGACAGACGACAGGGATCACCATTCGGTCGGCAAGGAGGGTTAATATAATCAGGAGAGCTTCCGTCACACGGACAATGCAACATTAGAGACAGGACCAAAGACGGAGCTCAGGATCCGTGTCGTCTGGAATTTCTGCTGAAATAAACGCATCTACCTCTTCAGGTGTATCAGGGCGATACTGTTTGTTAAGGGTGAGCACAAGATGGAAGTGTGAGAGCCCAGAGGTCGTAAATTCGTGGACGCCGACGTAAGCTTTAACTTGGCCTAATCCAGATCTGTTTATGAGGTCATGAAGAAGTATGTTGACGCGCGCCAGATAACTTCTGACAACTGCATCAGCCGCATGCATATACTCATTACTTGAGAGGCCTCGCAGTCTGAGCAGGGTTAGTATTTCATGCCAGTTTGGGTTAGTAGTGAAGGTAATAAACCATGGCTGGTACACCAAACTCCAAAGATAGCCGAACGGCGTCTATATAATTATGACACATTCTGCGTTCGGATTTCTGAAAGCCTCGGGGAAGAATAACGGTGCGACCTGGACTTTTATTGTTCTCTGCTGCTACTGAATTTACAAATCGCTGGAGACTGTCAAACTCACATGCAGTCAACTGATCCTGGTTTTTTGAAATGTAATTTAAGTTAGTTTCCATAATTTTAAGTGCGGCATCACAGAGCCACTGTTGAAAGAGTGCTTTGCACCGGAACAATACACCATGTCCGTCGGGACGCCCAGAGTGTGACATTAAACGGCAAGAGTAGTACTGGCGCAATGTGCTATGGTAGTGGTAGTCGGGATCCTTGTTGGATCTAGGTTGTGCTGCAATAAATGAATCCTCAGCATGGAGATGCATAAGATGGTACAACATTGTGTCAAGCATAGGAGATGCTACGCTACGTGAATGGTATCGTGACTCCGTGTTGAGGTTTGGTCTTTTCTTGGATACATTACAACATCATAATTGTAATGAGGGCGTGACCCAACAACAAGCAGGCCCGCCCTTCCGCCAAACGAAGTTGCCAGCTCCACTTCGCTCCGCCGGCAACTCCGTTCGGCAGGGGCCCGGCCTGCTTGGCCTGCCGGCGGCGATGGTCGGGCCTGCGGCCCGACCATTTCTGTCACGCGATTTGCTGAAGAACATGATCGAATGGTGTAGCGGGCCTTCGGTCCGCTTAAACCCGTCGTCTTTGGGTTTGCCCCAAAGACTCGAGAAAAAGATGTAACGGTGAAGCACCGCGACTACAACCCACCCTTCTGCTTAGAAAACGTTTTTTGGGGGTAGGGGGAGAGTTTCCTTTCTGCTTCGCGGTTTTTAGACCTTTTTCTACAACTTATTGTTCACTACGGCAATTTTTAGCTTATTTTCGTCAAATAAGATCCTCTAGCGCCTAAACGGTTAGAGATAGAGCAAAACGGAGGAAATTTTCGCCCAAAGGGCTGTATTTTGAAGAGTTACCCCTTAGGAGAACATATAAAACTAGGTAGATGTACGCCAGAGCACGTCTCGCGTAACAGGCTTCGCGATATCTCACGAAACACTGTTGCGCTGCGACGCGCCTGGCATACATCTACCTAGGCCTGCGGCGCTGACACCCGAGTCGGGTATGAACACAAAGATACGGGCCTCCGGCCCGTCAACTTCCCGTCACTTTGACTATACATGCAGGGTTGTACATTTTTTCGCTTATTTTCGTCAAAAACTCCCTGTGGCGCCTAAACGGTTAGTGCTAGAGCCAAACGGACGAAATTTTCGCCCAGAGGGCTCTACTTTGATGAGTTACCCCTTAGGAAACAGTAAAAAAATATTTTTAAAAAACATCATTTTGGGGACCTGTGGTTTTTGATTTTTTAAAAATCCAATTTTTGAGCTAGAATGCCCTTCTTCGAACTTGATCTGTCTTTTTATGACACAAAACGACCCTGAAAATCCCAGGTCGCTAGCTCAATTTGTTCTCGAGTTATCGTGCGCACAGACAAACACACAGACACACACACACACAGACAGACGCGAAACTTTTTGATCATCACTGGAGTAATAGGCTTCGCTATCGCTCAGCCAAAAAATACTTTTCGGGAGAATTTTTGAACCTTGGATTCCCCCATTCACACCCTTAGGGGTGGTTGCCAGGATTTGCCGTAGGCGTTTCGTTATCTAGGAGTGGACCTTAAGATACCCTGAAAATTTCAAGTTTCTAGCACATCTCCTTCTAGTGGAACAGACAGACACACAGACACACAGACAGACAGACACACACACACTAGGTCGTTTGCATAAGCCCGCTTGATAGCTTTTTCAAAGCAGAAGGGCGGGCTAAAAACAGCAGCAACAACGCCACTGTTGGCTGGGCGGTTAGCGTTTAAGGGGGCATCCTAGTGTAGCAGGCCTAAAAAAACGTGTTTTTTGCGATTTTTTAGCCGGCTCCTTTGCTTTAAAGCTATACAAGCGGGCTTATGCCACCGCCTCTGTGTTCGTCTGTCTGTCTGTCCGTTCCCCAAGAAGGACGTAAGCTAGAGGTTTGAAATTTTCAGCGTATTATTGTTGTCACTTATGGGCAACGAAGCGGTTGGTGCAAATCCTGGCAACCACCCCTGAGTCGGTCTGAGGGGGTAACAAAGAAATAGGGGTTGGTCCAAGAAGTGGGAAAACAATACTTTTTAGCCCGCTCTTTTGCTTAAAAGCTATATAAGCGGGCTTATGCCATCGCCTCTGTGTCTGTCTGTCTGTCCGTCTGTCCGTTCCCCAAGAAGGACGTGAGCTAGAGGTCTGAACTTTTCAGGGTATTATTGTTGTCACTTCTGGACAACGAAACGGTTGGTGCAAATCCTGGCAACTACCCCTGAGTGGGTCTGAGGGGGTAACAAAGAAATAGGGGTTGGTCCAAGAAGTGGAAAAAATTTATTTTTTTATTGTCTCCTAAGGGGTAACTCGTAAAAGTAGAGCCCTTTGGGCTAAAATTTCGTCCGTTTGGCTCTATCTCTCACTGATTAGGCGCTAGAGGGAGTTTTTCTGACAAAAGTGGCCCCAAGACAATATATTAAGCTTAGAACATATTTGATGGTTTCCTAGGGGGTAACTAGTAAAAATAGAGGCCTATGGAATAAAATTTCGTCCGTTTGGCTCTATCTCTCACCGTTTAGGCGATAGAGGGAGTTTCTCTCATCAAAATGGCCAAAACAGAAATATTTTTTTTTTGATTGGTTATGACTTACTGATCATTTAGATTTTTGTCCCGACGCTGTAACGTTAACCGTTTGGATTTTAGCCCTGTGTATCAAAAATGATACACTGTGACGTTAGGGTCATAATTGACAAACACACAAACTTTGCATTAGAGCGTTATTATTAGCAACAAGTATTTTTAAACGACACATCTTAGCTCTATGGAACACCTCTAGGACGATCATACGATCATAACTCGTTTTGTTCGAAATGGTTCGGAAATGTAGAATTTAGTGGTTTGGTTTTTAGAATATTTTTGCTTTCCACCGTTTTCCTACGATCTAAAATGTGTCATTCCGGGGCAAAGTGGTTTTTCATGAAGAGTAAAGCTTGCTGAATCTAGTGGCACTCGATGCCCCAACCTTACATAACAAGCAGGCCCGCCCTTCCGCCAAACGAAGTTGCCAGCTCCGCTTCGCTCCGCCGGCAACTCCATTCGGCAGGGGCCGGGCCTGCTTGGCCTGCCGGCGGCGGTGGTCGGGCCGCAGGCCCGACCATTTCTGTCCCGCGATTTGCTGAAGAACATGATCAAATGATGTAGCGGGTCTTCGGCCCGCTTAAACCCGTCTTCTTTGAGTTTGCCCCAAAGAATCGAGAAAAGGATGTAACGGTGAAGCACCGCGACTAAAAACCACCCTTCTGCTAAGAAAACGTTTTTTCAGGGTGGGGGGAGAGTTTCCTTTCTATTTTGCGGTTTTTAGGCCTTTTTCTACATCTTATTGTTCACAATGGCAATTTTTTAGCTTATTTTCGTCTAAAAAGGCCCTCTAGCGCGTAAACGGTTAGAGATAGAGCAAAACAGACGAAATTTTCGCCCGAAGGGCTCTTCTTTCACCGAGGGGTCGCCGACTCGTATAATTCTGGGTACACGGACCTTATAATACCGTATAGTACCTAT
>NW_026267411.1:48168-48884 GCF_000697945.3 Frankliniella occidentalis | reverse complement strand
ACCCTCTAGAAAGATTCGGAATGAGCCAAAACATCCGTTTTGTCGTAGCATGTCCAAGCGTGGCCCCAATATGCTAAGGAACTCGCAGGAAACGGCCCTGAGTAAGGCGTGACCACCCGTGACCACGTTGTGTCGGAAAATACGCTGGGGAACAGTTTTAAGCGGGATGTGACCACACGTGACCGCAGGAGGACGGGGAACTCTCAGGGAACAGCACTAGGTAAGGCGTGACCACCCGTGACCACGGGGTATCGGAATAAAGGCCGGGGAACGGCTTTGAGCGGGGTGTGACCACACGTGACCACAGACAGACAAGGGAACTCTCACGGAACAGCACTGAGTGAGGCGTGACCACCCGTGACCACGGGCGGTCGGGAAATAAGCGGGGGAACGGCTTTGAGCGGGGTGTGACCACACGTGACCACAGACAGACAAGGGAACTCTCACGGAACAGCACTGAGTGAGGCGTGACCACCCGTGACCACGGGCGGTCGGGAAATAAGCGGGGGAACCGCTTTCAGCCGGGCGTGACCACCCGTGACCACAGGGAGCCAAAGAACCTTCTAGGAACGGCCCTGAGTGTGGCGTGACCACCCGTGACCACGGGCGGTCGGGGAATAAGCAGGGAGAACCGCTTTTAGCCGGGCGTGACCTCCCGTGACCACAAGGAGCCGGAGAACTTCCTAGGAACGGCCCTGAGTGTGGCGTGACCACCC
>NW_026267411.1:47399-47706 GCF_000697945.3 Frankliniella occidentalis | reverse complement strand
AGTTTATTTTGACGAGTTGCCCCACCAGAGACCATCAAATATCTTAGAAACAACATAAAAATGGTTTGGGGTCATTTTCGTGTGAAACTTAACGGTTAGAGTCGTGAGTAGGCACTCGGCCCCAAAAGTCACAAATTTTGTTCTTCGGGGTTTTACTTTTACGAGTTACCCTACTGGAGACGAACAAATATCTGAGAAAAAGATACAAATGTTTTGCGGTCATTTTCGTGTAGAAAACTCCCTCTGGTGCCTAAACGGTTTAACATAGACCCAAATGGACGAAATATTCGCAAGGAGGGCTCTACTT
>NW_026267411.1:46717-47349 GCF_000697945.3 Frankliniella occidentalis | reverse complement strand
TATTGTGCCTTAAATAGGAAATTTATATTGTGAAGATGTTTTTCTAATCTTATTTTCATAGCTTTTTCTTGGAGTCTTGATATCCCAGATAATATTGATATTGGTCTGTAGTTCCCAGGGTCAGTATGATCACCTTGCTTATATATTGGTATTACTTGAGTTAGTTTACTATCTTCAGGAAATATCCCTTCTTCAAATGATTTGTTCATTAATTTAGTTATAATAGGAGTTAGGAGAGATTTTAATTTCTTTAGGAAGGAGTTGCTTATACCATTTGGACTAGAGTTTTTATTACTTAGAGTTTCAATATGGATGCTTATTTCCTCTTCTGTTACTTCAGTCACTTGCATAGGTTCTTTTAGGCAATCATGGGTGTAAGTTATTCCTTCAATATGCTCAATTGTGGCAGATAAACTAGGTCCAACGTTAATGTAAAAATCATTGAGGATATTGGCAATATCCTCTTTCTTATGGTAGATTATGTCATCTTTCTTTATCTCCGTAATCTCTGATCCATGATTCGCTTCTATACCACTCAACTCCTTTAGGACATTCCATATGGTCTTTTTCTTTTCCAGTGAATTGGTAATCCTATTTTCAAGATATTCTTTTTTCAATTTCCTCCTCAAATC
>NW_026267411.1:43872-44426 GCF_000697945.3 Frankliniella occidentalis | reverse complement strand
TCTCGAGTTATCGTGCGGACAGACAGACAGACAAACAGAATGAAACTTTTCCGGTCAGTGGAGTTATGGGCTTCGCTAATCGCTCAGCCAATAAAGCCATAAGAATTTTTTAAGACTGTTGCATTAAACACACTGGGAATGAATCAAAAAGAGCAATGCTTCACTGATAACGCTACTGGTCCTCTAATCTTAACCATGATAACTTTGGCGAATTACAATTTTGTCATCAAATTCCAAAATTTTAAATTGCATTTGGAAGGTCGTAAAATTAGAGTTAAGAAACATTAAAAGAGTTAAGAAACATAAAGACTTGTAACATGAAACAATTATGTTACAAACACTTAACATATACCATGTTAATCTGGACTTATGGAAAAATATGAAAAAGAATACCTATTTAACACAAATAGAAAAGTACACTTGAACATGAACTGCAAGTAAAACAATTGTCTGTCAACTAACAACTAGGTAGATGTACGCCAGACCACGTCTCGCGTAACAGGCTTCGCGATATCTCACGAAACACTGTTACGCTGCGACGCGCCTGGCATACA
>NW_026267411.1:42509-43822 GCF_000697945.3 Frankliniella occidentalis | reverse complement strand
CTCCAGAACCTACCCCCACAAAAGCATATTATGATCACTTAACGCATTTTCAATTGTGAAAATGCTGAGGTGACCACCCGTTTAAAAATGATCAGCCCCCGAAACAGCCCGGACGGGCGGGCACTTTTCGGGTTAGTCCGAAGTACCTAGCGGGCAGCCCTGAAACACACCCCAGAAGTGACAAAAACCGAAAGTTTCTGGGTATGCCCGGAGGCACCTTCGGACTGTTTTCGGGGATGCCCGAGCCGACCCAACGGTCACGAAAAAAGGGAAACAAGCGGTATTCGATCCCTTACCCTACGGGTTTCTGTTCTTTTGACTGACGCTCTTTCCAACTGAGTGTTTAGTTTTTCTTGTACATCCATGGTTTATTGTTTAGTTATGTCTTCTTTAAGTAGATCAGTACTGTAGGTATCAATGTCTTTTTCTTCCTTTATTTCGTATTTTGTAGTGGAGCCTTCTTTTGCAATATATATTTTTCCAGAGCCAATTGCCCAGACTTTAACTGCAGTGTTTTTAAACTTCAGTCTTGCTTTCATTGCTAAGTATTTCTTTTCTTTAGTGAGGTTGTCATTAATGAAGACAGGGTGGCTTTCACCTGGTATATCAATGTCATTAGTAGAGAATTTCTTTCCTTTCTTACTTGCCATGATTTCATCCCTCTTCCATCGGTTAGCAAATCTGACTATGATTGGTTTGATTAGTCTTTTTCCTGGGAGACGATGAGGTAGCGCATCAAAGTGGATTTTTTCAATTTTCACTCCAAGGAAACTTCCTATATTCTTAACTATGTCTTCCAGATCCTCATCTTGGGTAGAGGGAATACCATGTATCTCTAGACAGTTCCTCCTATTATAGTCTGCCAGATTAGTAATCCTCCCCTGGTTCTCCCAGGTGAGATTCCAGTTATCATACATGTCGTCTCTTGCTTCTTTCTTCCAATTTTCAACAGATTCAATCCTGTCCTCCATTTTACTCATCCTCTCATTGATCTTATCAATATTTGTACTTACTCCGGCCACATCAAGTCTGACATTCCTCAGTTCTGCTAACACTTGCTCCATGTGTTCTTCCCCCTTGGGGTCCTTAACCTCACTTTTGGGGGCACAAGTCTTGCAAGTATATACTACAGTATCTGATCCGTCTTCTTTCTTTTCAACTACCAAGCTAATTGAGCAATTTGATTTGTGAACCAGTTTCCTGCACTTCAGGCACTGTTGTGGTTTCGAAATAGCGTTAAATGGTTTCCGGCAAAAAACACATGCACTCATTGTCACCGCCTTGTCAGGTTTCATATTATTTCATATTATTAT
>NW_026267411.1:41055-41948 GCF_000697945.3 Frankliniella occidentalis | reverse complement strand
CCAAAATTCAGCCATAGGCCTTTTTTGCTGAGTTTGTCAAAAACTCTTTATATCTCCTCAACGGTAAAAGATATAGCAAAATGGTTGAAATTTTGACCTGAGGCACTACTTTGATGGGTTTCCCCTGGGGACACCATGAAAACAGGGAATTTTAGCAAAGAACTCATATGCGCACACACACGATGTAGAAAGAACCGGTGGTGGCGCTACCTATGCCGTAGCGCGCAAAAGGTCGCACCAGATCTCGTACTGGTAAGTCATTACCTTCTGCGACCGCCGCCGCGCTGCAGTCGAGTGGTACGCGCCCCTCCCTGCCCCGCCCCCCGCTGGGCCCTTCCCGGGCGGCGGGGAGAGGAGGTGGGGAAGGGTGAGGGTGCGTACACGGCTTTAACAAGGCCACGTCGTGTTACCTCTCTCCCTCGCCCCCCCCCCCTCTCTCTCTCCCCCCCCCCTCTCTCTCCCTCCCTCCCCCCCTCTCCCCCCCCCCCTCTCTCTCTCTCAGGCGCGTCGCAGCGTAACAGTGTTTCGTGAGATATCGCGAAGCCTGTTACGCGAGACGTGGTCTGGCGTACATCTACCTGGTGATACAAAGCTACACTAAAAATTTCAGATACCTTGCTCAAACCGTTCTAGAATTATCGTGATCGCTTTTGGGCCGAAAGCGAAGGTTTTGTTCTTTTTACTCTTCGCTGCATTCGTAACGCACGCGGCGCTGACACCCGAGTCGGGCAGAAGTCGTAAGTAGGCATTCGGCCCCAAAAGTCACAAATTTTGTTCCTCGGGGTTTTATTTTAATGAGTTACCCTACTGGAGACCAACAAATATCTGAGAAACAAGCAGGCCCGCCCTACCGCCAGGGGCCGGGCCTGCTTGGCCTGCCGGCGGCGATGGTC
>NW_026267411.1:40339-41005 GCF_000697945.3 Frankliniella occidentalis | reverse complement strand
TGAATGTCGTTCACTCACCTACAAGTGTGCGACATTCACACACTTGGGTGTGGCAGCGCGTGAGGCTCCTCTGCCGCCTCCTGCCGCGCTCACGCTCCCGCGCGCAGGTATGACTCAGGCGGCGGGGGCCGTCCCTAACCCCATCACCTGAGTTCCTCCCGCGCCCCGGGGCCAGGCCAGGCCACGCCATCGGGCACCGCAGGGCCGTCCGCATCGGCCCTCAATAAGGGGGCGTGGCCGGGGCGGGACCTTGGAGGGGCCGGGGCGGTACTGCCTCCGGGGAGCGTCCGTAAGCCGTCGCGCTGGGATAAAGAGGGGCGATGTGTGCACATGATTCCGGAAATGCTTGATTTTCAATGTTTCCCGTCCACTTACATTCATTCCTTACGTTTTCTAGTGGTAGAAAACTAAAGACTATCAGTTCTACTGGTCTCTGTTGATTTCGATTAATTTTTATCCTGATGATTCCTAGGCAGGTGTGTACATGATTCCCGGAGTTATTGCCCCCTTCGCAGAGAGACGAAATGTACTCTATTCAATTCATGTGACGTCACATTCATTTTACCTGCGAAAATTGTCACATTATTTTGGAAGCTACAGTCACATTGTTTTTCATGTGACTCTAGAATTTTCCATATTACTTGGCCTGTCTGAGTCACGTTAAAA
>NW_026267411.1:37279-40289 GCF_000697945.3 Frankliniella occidentalis | reverse complement strand
CGCCACACTCTGGTGGCACTTGAGGCAAACTTTTTTCATACTTTTTGTATACATTTTTTACAATTTTAAGACACTTTGGCGTGCCACACTTTGGCGTGCCACACTTTGGCGTGCCACTTTTTGAGCTCTTTTTTTCCGTGCGGGCGGGCGTGAAACCTTGTTTGATTTGCGCGATTCTATTAAACAGATACTTGCGTTTTACCCCACCGTGCGAGTTGATGTGATTTATGATCAGACTTTGCCCGTCGGTCCTGGGAATCAAGCCCTGTTCGGTGTCGGGAAGGGCGGCTCTCCTGTCAAATTTGAGAATTTTGTGGAAATATCAGCCCATCTCTTGACTTCGAAGTAGATTTTATTCTTCGTACTTTGTAATCATGTAGTAAAACAAGAACAATTTCTAGTGACAGACTCATGCTTCTGTGTTTACGCCAGCGCAGAACGCTCCAAGCATCTCGCCTCTCTTTAAGTTAATTTCTTCCTTTATGTTTTGACAAGGTCTTTTGTCTACGGTAAGATGGATGCAGCAGAAGAAGACGATGATGACGAGGAGGAGGAGGAGGCGGAAGGAAAGATAAGATGTCGATGATGACAGCAATTCCATGATGTTCAATGTGATTATGCGGTTCTGGTGAGTCTTAGTTTGGTGCAAAACACAAATGTTAATTTTTTCCTTTTTAACCACATTCATTTACGATATATATTTCTGTTTAAGAATCGTCATGGCTTCCCCGCTCATCCATCTGAATTAACATGCAGTTCTAAATTAATTCTTAGTTGTTAAATACTTAACTCTGTTTTGCCCCTTCTTTGTTCAAGATTTGTTGCAAACTGTCAAACTTCATATTGTCCTAGCTCGTCATATTTGATATTTCTTCCCGAATAGCTGTAAGTTGTTAGAATTATTTTATTCTTAGTTCAGTGGCACTCACTTGTATGTGTATCTAGTCTTTGTTTTTGTTCAAAGTTGACTGTTTTCGCAGTGACCAGTTTTGTTTAGTTTTATCTATCTATCTAGAGCACTGATATTCTGTTTGTATGTCTAAAAGCACTAGTGTACAGATCTTTAATCCTCCCTGTGTCTGTTTTTTCTTACAGGGTAGTCATAATGCTGAATGTTAAATTTAAGTAGGTCATTTCCTTGTATATTTTTTCACTTCTTTCTTTTAACTTAGTACAATGTGATTTGTTAAGAAGTTCTTCTTCACTATTCACTATTCCTGTCTCTTTTGGACATTTGAGTTATTGTTTCAATGGTTATGTGATATAGTTTTAGTCACTGTCTGTGATCTACCCAGAAATCTAATTATGGCATTTAGTAAGTTTGTCAATTCTGGTTATGTCAAGGGCCTTAGTGGTCCAGATTTAATTCAGTACAAAAGGATAATTGACTTGTGTGATGGCATTGACTCATACGAACAAGAACTCAAGAATTTCACTGATGACCTCTCCTTTTTAATATTTTGGGATCTTTAATGGAAAGTATTACTCAACCTCATTTTGTTCAGAGAAGGCCTAGATCATTCAAACATATATTATATTTCAAGGCATCTGAGCTCCGTTCTTGGCTGTTTCGTTATGCATTGCCTATTTTACAACAAATCATGGCAAAAAAATATTTTGAGCATTTCAAGTTGTTTGTTGTTGGTATCTATCTTCTGATAGCACTGATAGCATTTCTAAAAATGATGTGATTCTGTCTGACCTTCTACTTAGCAAATTTGTTGAAGACTTTCAAAAGTTGTTTGGGTTAAGGAACAAGTCCTTCAATGTGCATTGTCTTAGGCATTTAGGTAAATGTGTGTCCCTTTTAGGCCCATTGTGGGCCACATCATGTTTTAAATTTGAGAATTTGAATGGACAGTTAGCCAATCTTGTCCAGGGAACTCGGTATGCTGGTTTGCAGATACACAGTAACATAGGTTTGTTGTCACATTTACCTGCTTTAGTTCGGAAATTATCAGATGGTGAAGTGAAAGGTTTCTGTATTAATTTGTTTGTTTCTGTGTCTTTACCAATTTCAGAAACTATTGCAAAACATGTACATGTTATAGGTAATGTTGTTAAAGTGCTTGTTATCCCACCGCTTCAAGTTAGAGCTTTATCCACACCACATGCAATGTCAATGGAACAAATTTTTCTTTTTTCTTTTGTTTCAAAGTAAAAGGTCTGTGGTATGTTGCTGAAGAATATAGAAGGGGATATTTGAAAAATTCATCATCTGTGTTAAACAATAGCACAAATAATTTAGTTTATGGAGTTGTTAAGTTGTTTTTTTTACGTGTCACTTCATGCAATTGCCAAGATGTGTGTTTATGTAAGGCTGAATATTGTGCAATGATTCAAAAGTATCGGACCTCATTTCCTTTTAAGATTGAAGGTCTTAATGAAAATGTTTTATCTCTACTATCTGTCAAGTTAAGTGACTAGCTATACGTACGCCAGACCACGTCCCGCGTAACAGGCTTCGCGATATCTCACGAAACACTGTTACGCTGCGACGCGCCTGGCGCACATGTAGCTAGGCCTGCGGCGCTAACACCCGAGACGAGTAAATAGGAGTGTACACACATTTTTTTTTGATATAGAGCCTTTTTTACGGTTTAATAGACCATCTGGTTATTTTCACCACATTTTTGTCCAGAGATGCCCTCTAGCACCCAAACGGTACAAGATAGAGCAAAACGGAAAGGGCTCTACTTTCACGGTTTACCCCTTAGGAACGCATAAAAAAAATATTTGATAAAAATACATTTTGCGACCTGTAGTTTTTGATTTTTATAAAGCCAATTTTTGAGCTAGAATGCTCATCTTCAAACTCGATCTGTCTTTTTCTGATACAAAACGACCCTGAAATTCCCAGATCGCTCTCTCAATTCATTCTCGAGTTATCGTGCGGACAGACATACAAACAGACAAACAAACAAACAGACAAACAGAATGAAACTTTTCCGGTCAGTGGAGTAATGGGCTTCGCTGATCGCTCAGCCAGCTAGAATGCTCATCTTCGAAC
>NW_026267411.1:35829-37229 GCF_000697945.3 Frankliniella occidentalis | reverse complement strand
GGTCATTTTCTGTGTATGAGAACTTCTCACTAATTTTACTCTGACTTTATACAGGCAAAAAGTATCAAGGCTTGAAAAGAAGCGTCAGGAACCTCAGAAGGCAATCGAAATCGGATGTAGAAGTAAGACAGGCATGGTTCGTTGAGATCCAAAAAGACATTGAAACCCTACGGCTCGGAACATACCTTATGCCTGATGAAGATGAAGTAGCGATGGCAGTTGCCTCTAAAACTCTTGTAAAGGTAAAACAAAATGGCTTATTTTTAAAAAAAACGGTCAACACGAAATAATTTAGCTTGTAGGTAACACTTGATAAAATTTCGTAGTTGTTCTTACATCCTGCTAATACTGACTTTGTGTTATTCTCGAGCAGGTGCCTCATGAACCAGCCGCAGACAATGCTGATGTAGAAATGAAAGATGATTCAGCCATCAGTAGGGTGGTATTTGCGCTTACGAATTTCAAGTTTAAAATAAATATTATATTTTGCGTAAACTCACCCTTTATTTTCCTCCGACAGTCCGAAGCAGAGTCTGGAGTTCATCCAGAGGCAAAGGAGTCAGGAGGACATGAATCTGAAACACAGACAAACAGAAACAGCAAAGGAGACGAGAAGTCTGGACAAGACAACGAGTCTGAACATGAATCGGACACGGAGACAAACAAGAACGGGAAAGAAGACGATATCGATTCGCTTTGTTTTTATTAAAGTAAAACTTAGACTGATAAATATATCCATTTTATAGCCAACTTCTCACCTTTTTCAGCAGGAAAAAGATTCTCTATAGAGAATAAAATGGATGAGGACATCCAAGGCTTAGACCCAAGGCTTAAGGCTGCTCTGATTGGAAATAAATTTGATTATCAGCAATGTCTCCCGATTTTCAAAGATTTAGTCTTTAATGTATTACAAGAAGAGGACGTCGACAGTAAGTACCTTTGAAAACTGGCCGCATTTTCTTCGCGTGCCACTTGATTCTCTCCAAAAGTAAAACTTCTTTTTTAGGAGTAGAAGATGCAACAAGCCGCCAGTGCATTCATCTAACCTGGACAAAGCAAAGGCAGTTCTCTCTTGATGACAAATGGCTTGAAAAGCAAGACGAACTTTTGTTTCCTCGCGGAAATGTACCAATTAAAGACCTTGGCCTAATTCTTTGCTTTTACATTGCAAAAATGCCGTGGCTCTTTAACTTAAAGCGAGCTGTCACTCAAACGGGCCGAAGGCCCGTTTTCCGATGGAAGCTTTATTACACCATGAAAAATCAGAAGGGAGCCGGCAGGCCAAGTTAGGCCCGCTCCCTGCCGAACCGAGTTGCCGATGGGGCGAAGCGGAGCTGGCAACTTGGTTTGACGGAAGAGCGGGCCGAGCTTGTTGATTAGTTACGTTATTTTAATCTGTT
>NW_026267411.1:35185-35738 GCF_000697945.3 Frankliniella occidentalis | reverse complement strand
CAATCTTCTACAATGGTATGCTTTAAACTGAACATCATATTTGATCCTTTGGAATACACTGGTTGAGGCACAGGGTACCTAAAAGAGTTGGAAGGCAACATACGAAGTGTCCCTGTAGTGTCCATATCAATCTCATAGCAACCGACAGCTGGAACGTACATTGCAGTTTTTTCCTCAATAACAAAGTTAAGCTGACTGCCTTTTGATATAATTACTTGTATTAATCCTACAGAAAGGGACATTCTAGTGTTTGATCCTAATATGAGAAAATCTTTGCATTTGTAAGCTATGCCATGGTTGGCAGTAACACCTTTGCAATCTGACCAACCAATCAAATTTTGACCTCTTAGGAAAGCAGACAGCTCGCCTGAATATGACATAGGAGACAATCTCACTTGGCCAGTTTCTATAACATCATCTTCTAGAATTGGATCAAGAGAAGTATAGCAGAAGTACATTTGTTGTCTTTCTGCACAGGTCATTTCTGGGTTGATGTAATTCTTTGCATTTCTCATTGTTTCTTTAAAAAACTTATGCTTCTGCTCAAAGGGAA
>NW_026267411.1:33966-35135 GCF_000697945.3 Frankliniella occidentalis | reverse complement strand
ATTAAAAGGCTTTTCTATATAGATTGCTGAAGAAATTCTGGAGATAGTCTTCTTTGACTTTCTTCTTAAAGATACGTATGTTTCTTGAAGATTAAATGATGTCTGGAATCTGGTTATACAAACGAATTGCATTATAGAGGATACTTTTAGAACCATAATGGGTTGTTGAGATTGCTGGTATTACGATATTAGCAGCATTTCTTGTATTATGGAGATGAACTTGATTATGAAAAGTAACTTCTGTGTTTAAAATCTTCTGATTATTTACATGATTAAAAATGATTGAAGCCAGATTGATCTTAACAAGGACCTCTAGGGGAACAACACCAGTTTTTGCATAAATTAGTTTGGTTGAGAACCTTCTCTCCACCCCCAGAATTGTTTTTAACACACTATTTTGAAGGACTGAAATCTTTTGAAGATGCTTATTGTTTGAGACAGCCCAAAAGGGACATAGATAGCTCATATGGGAGTGGAAATACGCAAAGTAGAGAAGTTTAAGTTGATCCATATTTAAAATTTTTCGAAGTCTATAAATTAGCCCTGCAGCAGCTTTTAGTTGGGGAATGATCTTCTTAACATGTTCGTTCCAGTTTAAATGTTCATCCAAAATTAATCCTAGATATTTTACTGTGGTTACTCTTTCTATTACTTGGTTGTCGATTTTTATTTCTTTTTGTGGTGCAATCCAAAGTGGTCTTTTGAAGATAATGTAGTTTGTCTTTTTCAAGTTCAAGCTTAGTTTATTCCTATTGAACCATTTCTTCAGAATTAAGAGATCACTTGTCATTTCTTCATACATTATTTCTTGGTTCTGGCTTTCATAAAAAATCGCTGCATCGTCAGCATACAATTGGAGTTTACCTTTCAGGGGAATTTCACCAATATCATATATATATAAAAAGTAGCGGACCTAAAACTGATCCTTGAGGAACCCCACATACAATCTCCATTATTATACTGAGAACATCTTCAATTTTGACTTTCTGTGGTCGACCTTTTAAATATGTTTTGAACCATTCAATTAAGGGCCCTTGGATACCGATTTTTTCTAATTTATGTATGAGTATTTTATGGTCCACAGTATCAAAGGCCTTCTTTAGGTCTATAAAGATGACACTAGAAAACTTGTTGTTGTCAAGGGATGTTTGAATTTTTGTGATTAGGTC
>NW_026267411.1:30747-33916 GCF_000697945.3 Frankliniella occidentalis | reverse complement strand
AGCGCGGACAAAACTGTCTACAGTGGAGCCGTATTCGTACACTGTACCGTGTAAATCCTGGGCTTTCCGGTGCTACAGCAACACTGTACTACGCGCTCTGTACCCTAGGTGCAGTGACTAAGAGCGGCATCTACAGTAACGCTGTAGATCGTTCTGTATCAGACTCTAATTTTTTGCAGTGAGCGGGCTTATGCAAACGACCTCGTGTGTGTCTGTCTGTCTGTCTGTCTGTTCCACTAGAAGGAGATGTGCTAGGGTTGTAGTCGCGGTGTTTCACCGTTACATCCCTCTCTCGAGTCTTCGGGACAAACTCAAAGACGACGGGTTAAAGCGGGCCGAAGGCCTGCTACATCATTCGATCATGTTCTTCGGCAAATCGCGTGACAGAAATCGTCATCGGCGCCGGCAGGCCAAGCAGGCCCGGCCCGTGTCGAACGGAGTTGCCGGCGGAGCGAAGCGGAGCTGGCAACTTCGTTTGGCGGTAGGGCGGGCCTGCTTGTTTCATTCGTCTTTCGAAATCATGTCTCTTCGCACTCGGTCCCCGCTCGCCTGGGAGCGGGAACGAAAAAAGGCCGATTTCTGTCCGAGCTAGGGAGAGAAGGGAGACGTTTGGTGACCGGAAAACTCGCCTTGTTTCAAAGCCGGAACGGCCGAATCGTTCTCTGCGGGTAGGTCCTACTTTGTATCAGTTATAAAGGATCCGAGCTCCCGACACACGCGACGTGTCTAGGGGCCTAAACGTGCGCCCGACGTCACTCGCCATTTACAGAAAATAATACCGACGTAGCCCTAACTTTTTATTGCATGAAAACCGAGGGCACACTGAGACCTTTAAGAATCAGTAATGTCTGCGGGGTAGCGTTGAGGCGGTGAATGGAAAAGGCAAAAAAAAAGTCCGAAACGCCCGTGTACTAGGCTTCTGTGCACTACAGGCGTGTAGTGTGTAGTGCGGGCAGGCTAAGTGACGTCACCACAGGCGCAAATTCCTATTTTTCCAACTTTTTCTTGTGACCGCGTAACCGCTACCCCGCAGACATTACGGATTCTGAAAGGTCTTAGTGTGCCCTTGGTTTTAATGCAATAAAAACTTAGGGCTACCTCAGCATTATTTTCTGTAACTGCCGAGTGACGTAGGGCGCACGTTTAGGCCCCTGGACACGCCCCGTGTGTCCGGAGCTCGGATCCTTCACATCTGATACAAAGCAGGGCCCATAGGGTAACACTTTCAGCCCGAGTCGTTTGCCCCAGCCCCACCGTGCGCACGGTGAAGCGCCTACAAGGTGGTCTAGCTGTTTGGCGCGAAGGTTGGGCCAAACCGAAAATCGCAATGCGATCCGCGTAAACGTTGTCGCACAGGCCCCAGACTTTGCACAGGGTCTCTTATAGGTCAAAACTACCATTTAGGCTCCGTACGTTGAAAATTTTTTGGGGGTGGGATGGGCTAACCTACAAGGTAACACATTTGCATTAAATGGGCACGTCATGCACATATTAAATGCGTCAAAAATTTGTTACAGTGCGAATTCGCACATTTAAGAAGCACCCCCTTGACTCTCACCCATTGCTGTAATACTGCGGATCATAAGCAAAGCCACGCAACATTACCGGAGGGTGGGGGGTGTGGGTCACTCAGAATTTCCGTGTAGACCGTATTCAAACACGCGTACGGTATGCTTACACTGATTTTAGACAATGCTCTCACGCCGTGAAAAATTTGACGTAACGTGCTAACGTACGGATCTCGTTGAGTGATAAGCCGCCTGTGAGGTAGGCAAGCCAAAAGGCGCGCATTTTTAGCTGGTCGTTCTACCCGGGTGACAGGGGCGGACGTGAAAGGGGGGGGGGGGCGACTGAGCTTACCGCCAGTGATGCAGGGTAGCCTCGGCAGATGCACCCTCAGGGCGGCGCGCGTGGCGCGACCCCAAGCACCCCGCCCATAGCCCAGACGAGCTGGACGAGGACGTTTACCAGGTGGGCGCGCGCGCGCGGCCCCACCTAGACATGGGCGCCGCGCCGACGCCACGCCGCCGCCGACAAATTTTGACGCGACGCTGCCGCCGATGGAAACTTTTCGCCGCGCCGCGGCCGGCCATTTGGTCGGCGGCGCGGGTTTTTTAGCACAAATTTTTCACTGAAATCGAACGGCAGACGCCTTGTAGGTAGGCAACAAATTCGTCTCGCCAAATTTTTCAGAAGATTGCCAACTTTTTAAGTTTTTTTCGACAGTAAACATTGTTTGTGTATTACATATCAAAGCTCATGCAACACTAGCGCAATATTTGCGAATTTGTCGTTTTCAGAACATTTTAAAGCCGAATTTCAGTTGTGGACGCCGATCACGCCGCCGCCGCCGCCGCCGCCGATAAAAATCCGGTCGGCGCTCATGTCTAATGTCTAGCCCCACCCCGAGCACCTCGCTCAGGGCCAAGACAAGCTCGACGTGGACAATTACTCACCAAGAAACATTCAAACGTCCCCGCGCCCAGTCGCACAACCGGAAGTCTTGGGCATGGGCACCCCGAGTGCATTCAGCAGGGGTTCGGCTCCGCGTTCGGACCCTGACAGTGCTCGTGTCGACCGTGAGCCCAGCATCTGTACTACACAGATACTGTCGTATTTTCAAAGTGTGGTATGTCGTTGGTACCGGTTGGTACTTGTATGTGCTGCCTTAAATATTGACGATAATGATAAACCATCGCGGGCATCTCTTTGTTATGAAAATTTCACTACTTAGAGACGATTTTTTTAGGATTTCTTAATTTTAGTTCTGTATTTGATGTGCTGTTTACATTTCAAAATTATAACCTGTTGCGGGGTGCTAATTTCAACGATTGCATTAATGTTAGAAGTTCAATGATGTGTGTGTTCCAAAGAAACAGTAGCTTTGTTGACTTGGCATTACGTTTGGTGATGGGAACCGGGAATAACTACTGTTCAGTCTGCCCCAGGTAACTAGATTATTCATATGCTTCCCATGTTTACATTAAATGCATTTCCATATTATTTCTGGTTTTATTTTTCAGCCAACGGATAATGAAAAACATGCGCACCAAGGAAGAGACACTTTATGTGCATTCAATTGACCATTTCTCATTATGGCTTCCAAATAGTCTCAACAACATACACCGTAAATTAAATGAAATGAAGAGCAATGTTCGCCATCAAACTG
>NW_026267411.1:26487-30697 GCF_000697945.3 Frankliniella occidentalis | reverse complement strand
TAGGGAGCATGCGCGGGTGAACGGTAGAAATACCAACTTCATAACATTACTCCCTCTTTTAAAAGAACATGGAGAAAAGGGAATTAATCAATCACAGATGAAGTGTTCCCATTTGGGTTAAATCAGGATTGTACAACGCTGATAAACAGCCTCATTGTGATCAATTGATTCCAACTAACGGAAAAAGGAAAAGCGAAATGCAGTGACCCCATTTGGGTAAGGGTAGGATTTCACAACCTGACCGATCAACCACATTTCACAACTTTAAAGGTTTATTTTAAGAAAATGATTCTTCAAGGGCTTGAGCGGTTTGTTGGCGGAGGAGGTGATGTTGCGTCTTGCAGGAACTGAAGAATGTTGAATGTCTGAAATAGAGGAAAATATCTTTGGCCAGTGAATGTTGCTTATGACAGCTGTCTGAACTTAGTGATTTTAGTAACCCTGTGGTGTAAAAGAGAGAACCTGACTAGCTAACCTATCAACACCACTGCAGTAAAAGACTGCTTACTTCTGACAGGACTTAACACTTCAAAATAAACTATCACACTTAACTTTGAACTTAGAAAGACTTGGAGCGTCGACTCAGTTGATTTCAGCACAAGGAAAGAAGAGGTTTGCTATTGTTCTCCAGATTGTTGTCTCTGCTGAGTAGTCGGTGGACGTCGTCTGCTTGTTTATGTTTGGAACATGTGCTATCCGCAGGCTGTTGTTCTGCCAATAGCGCTGACGACTACTTGTTCATTTGCTAGTTGAGAGAGATTTTGGCGGTTCATTTCGTCCCTCGTAGAAAAGAAATGTGTTCACATTAACCATGTGTTTATTAGGAAAATAGATATTTAAGTAGTTAACAGATGCAAACACAGGTACGTGAAGTAAATGTTCAGGTACATGTTCAGGTAAATATGAAATAGTTGATACAATGATTACGAATCAAATTCAGGTGGAGGAGGAATCAGCATCTTGTTTTTCGGGTTTAACGGGCACATTTGATTTATGTGGCCGTAACGACGACAGCGATTGCATCGCTTACGCTTCATGGGCTTCTTCAAAACCGGAGTGGACACATCTGGAAGCACTTTCACTTGAAGTGTAGAAGCAGGTGATGCTGGGGTAGCCGGCTCCACAGGAAGGTTAGTCGGCTTCTTCTTACGAATGATGAGTTTGACTGTTTTTCCAGGCATGACAGTGCAAACACGTTTAGTAATTAATTTTGGTGCAGGTCGAGATGCTGACTGGTGAATTTCATCGATTTTCGAGCGGAGATCTTGTTCAACTGTGGTTAACCTCAACTCCTCAATTTTCTTTCGGAGATCTGGAGTGTCCGAGGAGGTTGAAGGCACTTCAGCAGCAGGATTTTTCTCGCGATGGTATTTAGTGATTATGCTTTTGATGCTTGAAGTTAGTTTGGTCTTGTCAAAAGAGAATTTTGATTTTGATGACTTTTTGTCTGACATTTTTAAGGACCAAAGACCAGAGGAACTGTTTAATTGCTGTTGCTACGGTGACGACAAACTGAAGATTTTACTGCTAGCTTGATGAGACCAAGACACCAGTTGTAGACTCAAGATGGCCATGGTGAGTCATTGATGACCAGCCAAGCTGCCTGGACACCTTCCACAGGTACTGAGTAACTAGCCAGTTTATCCAGGTGAACGATTCTGGTGAGTTGAGGGTTTTGACAAAACTGGATAGCAGCAATACAATCATTTAACACTTTGATAATTTTGTAGGGACCTTCCCATGGAGTGTCTAATTTTGGGGATTTACCCTTAATTCTTTTTCTGTTGTAGAACCACACAAGTTGTCCAACTTGAAATGGAGCAACAGATGCATGGAGGTCATAGTGCCGTTTCATCCGGAGAGCTGAGTCTTGTAAATTTTCTCTTACTTGATCATGAATGTTGCTGAGAGTTTGTCGGAGCCAAAACGGAAAATGTTCAGGATTAATTTCTTGATTAGTGGTAGGAGGAAGGCCTCGTTTCAAGTCCAAAGGGGTTCGCATAGGAGCTCCAAAAATTACTTCATAGGGTGAGAACTTTGTTGAGGTATGTGGTAAACTCCTATATGCTTGACAAATCAGAGGTAGTGTGTTTGGCCAATTTTTCTTTTCATTCTCAATCATAATTGCAATGTGCTCTTTCAGAGTTCTGACCCACTTCTCAGCTTTGCCATTGGCTGCAGGGTGAGCTATGGAAATGTTACTGGACTGAATTCCATAGATGGTACAAATCTCATGCATTAACTGAGAAGTAAAGCATCTTTCTTGATCAGATAAAATGGCCATGGGTGAACCAAAGACAGAAAAGACATCTCTGATTAGAGCTTGTGCAATTTCAGTGGAAGATTTTGTTTTCAAAGGAATGGCAAAGGGCCAACCAGAAAATGCTTCGACAGCAACCAAAACATAGGTGTACCCCTCTTTTGATGGTGGGTTGATTGGGCCACAAATATCTACGTGCCATTTCCCATGTAACACACCTTCTCTGAAAATTTTGAGTGGGACTTTGGGCCTCTTGTGAAACTTGAATTTGGCACATTTTTCACATTGTGAAACAATGTCATTGACATCTTCTTGCATACCAGGCCAATAAAAGATCTTCTGTAGTGACTGGTAAGTTTTGAGTGCAGCAAAATGATTTCCAGTAGCAGAATTTTCATGGTGTTCAATGACAAACTTACGTATGAATTTTGTTGGCAGAATGAGCTGATATTTTTCCAAGTTGAGATTACCAGATGGATGTTCAAACTTCCTATAGAGTAACCCGTTGTGAACAACCAAAGATTTGAATTGTAGCCACAAGGATCTGGTTTTGGGACTGCAGCCTACAATTTCTTGAAAATCAGGCCTTTTATTTTCTTCAACTGCCATGATGATAAGCATCAAATCAGGATCAAGGAGTTGTGCTTTTCTCATCTCGGTAGGACTGCATTCTGGGTCAGGTTGAACAGAGATCCAGCAGACTGAAATATTTTCTGAAGTAATGGAGTGTTCTTGAAATTCTAATTTTGTACATTTCTTACAGTCTGTGGAACATGGTCTGGATGGTCTGCGAGAAAGAGCATCAGCTTCTGCATTTTCACTGCCTTTGATGTAGACCACTTCAAATTTGTAAGGGGCTAAACGACTGAGCCATCTTGCTATGAGTCCAGTTGGTTGTTTGAAATTTCTCAACCACTGTAAAGCAGAATGGTCTGTTTTGACAGTAAAAGGGGCACCAGCAAGATAGTGATGGAAATTTTCTATTGATTCAACTAAAGCCAAAAGTTCACGGTGAGTAACACAATAATTTCTTTGAGCTGCATTGAGACTCTTAGACCAGTATGCCAAAACAACTTCTTTACCATCTTGCTCTTGTTTCAAAACAGATCCAATGCCTGTAAGACTGGCATCGCAGTAGAGAATGAACTTGCCTTTTGAAATGTCAGGTGAGCCAAGGAAAGGTGCTGTAGTGAGAAGCTTCTTGAGTTCATTAAAACTCTTCTCACATGACTCATCCCAAACAAAGGCTTTGTCCTTGTGAAGTAAGGCATACAACGGAGAGGCAGTTGTAGCCATGTGTGGAATGAATTTAGAGTAGTAACCAATCATTCCTAACCAGGTTCGAACTTCTTTGGCATCTTTAGGTGTTGGCCAGTTGGTTATTTTGTCAACCTTCTTGGATGTGGTACCAATGCCAGAGTGAGATAAGGCATGGCCCAAATACTCGACTGAGTCTTGAAAGATAAAGCACTTCTTTGCTTTCAAGAAGAAACCTGATGCTCGAACACGATTAAAGAGAGCTTCCAGGCGTTGTAACATCTCTTCAAAAGTGTCACCAGCAATACAAATGTCATCCAGGTAAACACAGCTATTAGGACCGACATCATTATCAGGATTTGGATTAGTGCCTTTTCTCATTATTCTGTCAGTGACTTGTTGAAATATTCCAGGTGCAGCAGATAAACCAAAACTCAATCTAGTCCACTCTAGATGTCGAGCAGGAAGACCCAAATCTTCAGGAAGAATTACTGCTGTCTTTGGAATGTCACTTTCATGGATTAGAAGGTTATGATAACCGTGAGCCAAATCAAAGGTATGGTAAATCTTGTGTCCAGCTAATTTCTGAATCAATTCTGCTGTTAGAGGTATTGGAATGGCCGGTACTTTAGTAATGTGGTTCAGAGCTCGATAATCTATACATACTCTCACTTCCCCTGTCTTTTTAGGGAC
>NW_026267411.1:24730-26437 GCF_000697945.3 Frankliniella occidentalis | reverse complement strand
TTGGTTGTTTACCCTGTTCAGCTAACGGTTTTTTGGGTTATATTCCGAATTTTATAGTCCGGTGAGGGTGAGGAAAGTACTTTGAGTTGACCTATGAAAGACATTTCTCATTCAGTCGCGTTATTACCATTTATTTCCTGATATATCAATTGATCCTCTGCAGTCATTGAAAGAAAAAGGGGCCTGGTGTCCCAATGCCTGTTTATTTCTCTTCAAGATGTGACCTCACCCAGGTTTTTGACTCAAATAGTTCCGGAGAAAAATTGCGCGCAAGATGTTAAAGTAAAAATGTCCCAAAAGCCAGAACCCTTCAATCCAAACAATTTCCAATGATTCTATGGGTCTCTCTAATGTTTTATAAATTGTCAGAGAGTTGAACTAGTGAAGGAAAACCTCACTTAGGCAATATTTAGTCATGATTAATTTTTTTGGAAGATAAGTAAAAACAGGTTAAATTCTAAGGTTCAATGGGTATTTCCCACCTTAAATGAAATGAAGAGCAATGTTCGCCATCAAACTGGAGACGGGTTTGTCACGAGTAAGTATGGTGTTAGTATGCCTTCTCGTATTTTCTTTGCATTAACTTTTCACAACTTCTTTCGAAATCTTGTTTATTCACAAGTCATTTAAGACATGCAACCTTGAGCAATACTCATGGACTTCATTATTTAGTTACATTTGGAGATTTTTGTAGTGCCTGATCTGTATTTGCTGTTCCCGTATTTCTTCCTTGAGGCACTCAATTTCACAAGAATTGCAATGCCTGTCTTCCTCTGCAGCTTCATAAAATTTAGTTGCAGCTTCTTTGATGAGTTTGTGCCCATCAGTAACATTACTCAGAGCACTACGGTAGACAGCACAATGCCACTCTAAATGCTTTACATAATATTCTAATTGTTTTCTCTCCTGTGTGCAGGACGTCGGATTCTGTAACAAAAATATTAGAACTCATAAATAGTTTCAAATAATTTAGTGATGTCATCTTTGTATAGTGTTTGGACCGGTTTGGACTTAAAATTCAGACCCATTTTGTTTTACTAAATGTTGACGCATTCTCCTTACCTCAGAAAACGACCCTTCACTCAACTGAACCTTCCCACTGGACGTTTCCTTGTTTTGGTTAATTTGGGCACTGAGTGATTCTTGGTGATGTCCTCTGATTTCTTGGCTGTTGTAGACATTATGCGACTGAGATGAACTCAATTCTTTATGGTTTTGGGGAACATTTTCCTCTTTGCATTGGCTCAAAGTTTTCTGACCTGTGACATCTTGGTTGCCAGGTGCATCCCATGAGTCAGGGTAACTGAATTCCTCATTGAATCCATAGGTAATATCATCTTCACTTAACATCCCAACATCCACTTGACTCTCCATTTTAAGAGAACTTGTAATAATAAGAAATTTTGAATCCAGTAAAAGTGCAGGAGGTACACGAATGTTGTTTCGATGATAGATTCAATGTGGATTGCAAGTCTTCAACCCAATGAAAATTATAGGATAGTATCGAGCCCCAAGCTGTAGTTATAAAATCTACTCATTAAAATTTAGACATAATTTTACGTACGTTGACATTCTATCAATAATGCTTCAAACGTTTCTATCCGTGAATCTTAACTTGTGTTTTTAGCCCGCCCTTCTGCTTTGAAAAAGCTATCCAGCGGGCTTATGCAAACGACCTCGTGTGTGTCTGTCTGTGTGTCTGTCTGT
>NW_026267411.1:16711-24680 GCF_000697945.3 Frankliniella occidentalis | reverse complement strand
TTGCATTTCTCATTGTTTCTTTAAAAAACTTATGCTTCTGCTCAAAGGGAAGGTCCAGAGGAAGATCAAACTTCCATAGCGAAGTAAGAGATCTGGATAGTGAGCAATAAAATGGTGCTTTGGTTTGATTGGGTATTTTTTCTTGTTTACCAATACAGTTTTTCTTAGATCAAAGTAGGCAGGCAGAAGCACATCTTTCATGTATGGGGCAGAACTTTTTTCAGCAATAGGCGCGCAGAAATACTCGCATAGCTCTTTGAGCTTTAAGTAAAGCAGCCAACCTTCATCCTCAAAATCTTGAATTTTGTCTCCAATGATGAAATAGAAAAGTCTGGAGTCAGAGATAAAGTTGAAATTAGAGTACATACCCATCAGAGGTAACAAGAACAAAAAAACAAGGCTGGTTGGAACAGAAAAAGTGAAGTAGAACTCTGTATACAACTCATTTAAAATTTACAATCATATTTTATTTCTTTACCTTATTAGTGTCCAGTTTTGAACTGCATGGCCACCTAGCTTTTCATATTTCTTATGTACAAAAGCAGGCTTGTTTCCAGTGTCGACACCAACACATTTAAATTGTCTGATCCTTTTATTTATGAGCTCCAAAGAGAACCATCTTTTTTTTACGAAACGTCTAATGATTCCAGCCATGTCCCAAGAAAATGCCCCCTCAAAGCAGTCATGGGCTGTGAAAAGAAAAACAAAAAAACTTCAGTACAATAAGCTGGCAACAAATCTATGTCAGCTGAATACCAGCAGTCTGCTAAACTTTGTCCTTACCTATACAGGGTACTAAATGACTTGTGGCATGGAAATTTTTCAATTTGTTGAACTCACAAGATGCCTTAATGCCTTTGCAATGTTGGCCAGTTAGTTTTGCCCTCAAAGCGCACCGATTAAATTCTGCAACGGTGCGTCCTTCTCCAATGAACAATGGATCTGCTTTCATTTGTCTTCTCGTAATTTCACAAAAGCGGCACATGAACTCTACAGAAAAACTTTCAATAAATCCTCCAATGAGGTGATGGCCTAGGGAGTCTCCCAGCATGAATTCAAGAGTCACTGGAACAGTTTCGCCCATGAACTGAATGCCATCTTGTTCCAAAGCTTGAAGCTCCGAGATCAATTCTTCCAGACATTTTTCTGCTCCCACCTTCTTGAAAATATTTTCTCGGACAATCATAACAAGATGCTTGGTAATTATTTTAGACCTAATATGGGCCTTTAGATTACCAATGGTGAAATATACAACAAGAGCTTTGTACTTATTTTTGGCTGATCCTAGGGCATTTGGCACAGGATTATAAGCATCTTGATGTAAAAGTAATTGAATTTCTGGTTTAGGGTGGTCTTCTGATTTAAAAAGATAACCATCAGGATAATCTGATACTATTCTGTCATCACCTAGCTGTTCAGAAAATGATTCCTGGATTTCTCTTTGAACAGATGGGTCTTCAAACAGTACACTGAGACTTTTCTTGACTGATACATATTGCAACTTCTTTTCACTTTCAGGATCATTTTCATCCAGATGAATCTCAACAGGCCCAAAATACCCAAACTTTTCTTTGAAAAACTTTTTTCTGAGGTAATGTGAAGTAAGAGATGGCCCCGAGCTGTTCTTGTGGTGTGAAGTATACAGCAAATCAGCTTCAAATACATCATGGCAAATCCTGTTGATTTTTCTCTCTGAAATCTCCAAGTCTTCCAAGGCCCGAGTAAGAACAACTTTCATGCGAGCATGCGCTACTTCAGTCATAAAGGCGATGCTATCACATATTTTCTGAATAGTTGTTTGGGCTAGGAGTTGGACAGCATACAAACCTAAGTAAAATTTAGCAATACTGTTCAAAAATAACTCATTGTTGAACAGCAGCTCATCTCTGCTATCTCTGTTATCAGAGGATTCAGTTTCAGGCTCAATAAATTCTTCCCACTGCATCTCATTATCCTCTTCAACATCAAAATTCAACAATGAATTTTCTTCATAGTGGTCTGGAGCTCTTCTGTAACTTTGTTTTGGGCATCCTTCAGAAGCCCAACCAGGATGGTAACTAGAAAGATGAACTTTCAGAGCGCCTTTTGTTGAACACGAATGTGAGCATCCCTCAATGGGACAGACAACATGCAAACCGTTCATGAAATGGCAATAGAGATGTCTGACAAGTAGCACAAGTGATGTAGTGGAAAACGAACAGTTGTTAGCATCAGCATGACAAAATAGTTCTTCGGTGCTTTCTGCATCAATGTGGCGAGCTTCCTGGTGTTGGCTTGAAATGTGGAAGTCTATACCATTATAAGTAGAGGACTCAAAATTACAATCAGACAGAGGGCAAAAGAAAATAAAAGTCTTCTGGCCTTTAGCATGATCCCGCTGATGACGGATGCTGCTTGCTGGAGTCTGAGGGACTACCGAGCAGAAACTGCATGGATAAGGCATTTTTCATTTGCACTCTGGTGTGTTTGAACCACCTGCTTGGGTTCAGAAACCCTAGTTTGTATTTGACCTGAAAAATAGAGACACAAATTGTAATTTTGACAGAGCAAACGAAAATGGTACAGACTCACATAATGATTTTTCGAATCTACAATACTGACTCAGGAAGAAAGAGAGAACTTCTTGGTTTATAAGACTATGGAATCTTATATTACATTCAAATAAATCGTCAGGTGTAGCCGGTTGTTGCAGTTGTTGTGTAGGACCCTGTTGACAAAAACACAATGGCGAGGGATCGTCGAGAAACTTGAGGCCAGGCTTTTTCATTGGAATCGGAAACACGGATAATGTAGGGGATTCAAAAACCTTCTTACAGCATTGAAATATTTTTTGGGGTGGCTAAAACAAGAACATTATTCAGGTTTGATATTGCCTTCACAATTTATACGACCAAACAAAATTGATCTTGGTCAGATTTCGGTCGCTCGCTGGTGTCGGAAGCATCAAAAAGGAAGGAAGGAAAAAGGAAAAAGAAGCAGAGACGAAATAGCGCGAACTGGCGTGAACTGGCACGTTCGAACGTTCGGATGAGTAAACCCACCACATCTGCCGTTGGACTTGACTTGGTGCAGATAAAATAAGAAATAAGTCACCCAGTGATAGGAAATTAAGTCAATTTACGTGTCCAGCCTGTCTGATTCTGATTTTCGGTTAGTATATGGTAGTTAAGTAGTGAAATGAGTAATTATTTCGGCAGCCTGAAAATCCGTTGTTATACATTTCCGTTGTGAAGTTATCATGAGTACCTGCAGCAGTGAATCGATTACTAGAAGTCTGTGTTCAGAAACGATAACGCGACGATCAATATCACCTAAATTGTAAATTATGGATTATATCTCCCTGGCTGTTCATTGAACCAGTGTGAATTAAAGTGTTTTATGTCTTTAAAATTCAGTCTCAACCTCAGCTGCTTCTCTAGGGTCTTGAGGGTGGATCTAACATGGCGGCAACGGCCTCCAGTCCACTTTGCAGCTAGTTTTAAGATATTCTATGGTTCTTGTTTTTCAGACATGGCAGATTTTATGGACTTTGATGAATGTCTAACTGATAACATTCAAAAAATCCTGCCCCACTTAAGTGCTTCTGACGCTTCTGATGTATCTCGATTCTTGCAAAATAAAGGAGTCAGAAAGTTAGTTGATCTCAGACGCATAACTGTAAATATCCTCAATGAAAAGTTAAACTTCATAGAATCTTCTGACCTTTATGATGCTTGGCAAAGTGCATATGGTAAGATATTATTTTGTTTGGCCCATAGCAAGAATTGTAGTATTGTAGTTTTATTAGCAATTAATTTTACTTTTTATTTAAAGGAACGTCTCAGTCTTCCAACAATGAGCAACCGACATCAAGTGCGGCTCAACCATCAAATTCTTCAAGAATACCCCTTAGAACACTTCAGGAGAATGCCAGGGAAACCATTAGTCAATCCCGGATTCCGGTATTTGATGAAAATAGCCCATACTTTCCATCAGGAGTGAGGGCAGCTATTAAAGCCAATAAAAGACCCTCTCCAGACGACAGACAATTGATGGTTGAAAATGTTGTCGACTATTGCAAGGAGAAAATTCCCAACTTCTATAGAACTGATCTTGCTGTTGTTGCTAAGCAAATTGTGAAAGACTATGAAAAATCATTTAAGGATACTATTGTAGTAAGTGATCATGGAAGTGACAGTCTTTACAAGCAATTCATAAGCAGATTAGATAATCAGGATAGGAAAAATAAGAGAAAGGCAAAAGCTGCTGATAAAGAGGCTTCTGGATCTAAAGAAGCCTATGGTTGTGTGTTATGGGATCCACCCCTCCCTCCTTCCGAAACCGAGGAATCTCTTGAAATAATAAGACTTGATTTAGAGAAGATGTCCCGCATTTCAAAGAAAGATTGGGATTGGAGGATCATCAAGAAAAAATTAACTGATTCATATTATTTACAAAGGAAGCATATTAATGTCACTATAGCCCCAGCCCCACAGCAAAAGAAAGGGACTAAGAGAAAGCGCGCTACTGTTGAGGAAGAGGAAGAAGAATCAACAGACGACCCTGTTGTTTCTGTGCCAGTTATTAAATCAAAGTGGCCGCTTTTGTTCAGTGCTCAGGGAATGAACATACACTTCAAGATCCTCACAAATGTTGATCTGAAAGGAAAAATTAGTGCATATGTAGCATCAGAATCTAAGAGGTTGATTGAATTCCTTTCAACAAAGAACGACAGTCTAGCAAAATTAAAGAGAAATATGGCACGGGCAGAGGAGCAAGGGCTTGGTTCAACCAAACTGGTGGCTACTATCAACATGCTTATTTGCTATTTTAAGGAGGACATGGAATACTTTGTCAGATTTACAGAGGTAAAAGTGAAAAATTAATAATAAACTTTGTTATATCTGCTTATTTTGTTTCACAATTTTGTCTCACAAATTATCTTGTTCATTTGTACAGAAAACATCAACCTATGAGGAAGTGAAAGAGTTCCATGATCTCCCAGCTGAGAAAACACCCATTCTTGTAGCTGCAGGTAATATATCAAAACTATGCCCAGTGACTGTCCTGTTAAATTTGATAATATCCTGTGTTTTATTGTGGCACACTGTTTGCAGGTGATTCTCTTTATAACTTTGAGAAGCTATTTGTGTTCATTGACAACATTCTTGTATCAGTTGTAAAAAATATACTGGATGGACTGGTGCTGCTATTCAGTGCTCACTTTATCTTCAACATATACTACTCTGAGAAGGTTGCTTGTTTCCTCACCTTTATCCAGAAGTGAGTTCAATTTACATCACTTTGACCTCTTCAATGTGTTAAGTCAAATCTATGAGCATATTTTTGTAATTTTGGAACAATTTACAGAGCAATTGCTGGCATAAGCCCGACAAGAGGGTCCAAAAGCTTGAATGCTGCATTAACAAGAAGAGCTAATGAGAAAACTGTTAAAATTCAAAATTCCATGGAATTAGTCAAACAACAGGAGCTGGAGGAAAAAAATGCCCCCCTGTAATACATTTTATATTCACCCTTCTCAATAGGCAATTTCACTGACCATTAAGATTTTATAGCTGTTTTATATGTTGTTTTATCAAGCAAACTTTTTTTGCTTCAAGTAAGTTTTTTTGTGGAGGGATATAGAGTTTAACAAAACCAGCTCCTAACAACAGCTGTTTTATATTTTGTTATCAAGCAAAGTTGTTTTTGTTTTAAGTTTTAAGGTACTTTTTTGGTAGAGGGACATAGTGGTTAACAAAACCAGCTCCTGATAAAATGTGATCAATATTTATTTTCTATCTATTATTAAAACCCATCACTTCCTCCAGAATCAATCAGCAACCCTTGATAGTTTAGGGAACTTACAATAGATACGGCTTTAAGAATAGCTCTAGACAGAAATATCCTCTTTCAGTACACACTACAGGCTCAACAAAAAAATTGTTGATTCTTAAAACTTAACTAGATGGGCAAAGCAGTATCTTTATAAGATATCAAATCTATCTTACAACCTCTCTAATAATTTTTTTCTCTGCTGTATCGTGTGGGCAGAAGACATAGAAATTAAAATTAGAAGCAGACATTGCTTGTCCATCTGTATAAACAGAAAATGGTAAGACCTTTTTTAGGCAATTTAGGGTGACAAAAAGTTAATGTCATGCCAGCAATATCTGACTGATTGGGTTTGACTTGTACAGCAAGAAAGCATGAAACATTTGGCAACAGAATAATGGAAATTTGGAGTTCAAATATTAAGTGACACAAACACACCTTCTTGTGGTGAGGATACAACTAGTCTATCAGATGAATTACAAGAAAAAAACATGATCAAGTTACACCATCACACACACACACAAAAGGACAGACTAGTAAAATGATAGGATCAATCAGAACCAAATAAATTTGAGAACCAACTGAATAGATAAATTCATATTAAACAACTAAACATGAGAGAGAGTCAAGCTTCGTCCAATCCGGTTGGCTTGCACCACGGAATTAGTTGATAACTCCCGTCATCAAGAGCAACTTCTCCACTTGAAAGAAAATCTAAAACAAAGGAAAAAGAAAGTGGATATTAAAATCTGACAGAATGAATTACCTTAACATAATTTTCTCAATGGCTTTGTACCCACCTTCATCTCTACAGCTTCTTATCCAAATGACAAATCTTAGGATGGTAAGTCAATGTATGAGTCACTGCTCTGCGTGAAGGTCAGGTCTGAAATGGTAAGAAAAATTAGTCAGTTAACTGCATTATCATTTACACTAGGATACTTGTACTGGAAAATACATGTCTGGCAACCACGATTTGGACACAGATATTGTGCATCAAGATAGATAAATAAAATACGTATACTTCTGAATGTCAACTGATTCTTTAGAAACATAGAAATATACCTTGTCTATCTTGGTCCTGTGAGTAGCTCACAAGCTTTCCGTATTGGTCTGCGTTCTACTGATGTTGCATGTCTGACGATCTGAAGACCCAATCAACCAGAAGAGCGATCAAACCTGGAACAGGTAGTCAATACAACATAAATGGTAGTCCACAACCAGCACAAATATCACAAGCTATCACACAAGCTGATCAGAGAGGATCCAGAGATGCAAAAATTAAACTAGAAATTGCAAATTTCATGCGAGATTTGAACCACACCAGCATAGCTGTTTCAATTTAAGTTAAGATTTCAGTTGATTGAGCATAGTTCTGTTTTCTAAAGAAAAGCAGAGACAAATAGGCGAGACAAAGCACAGACGGTGGCGACGGTCACAGGCAAAACAATGAAAACTTAAAGTAAAGTAAGAAGCCGAACCATCGGAACCGCAGGTTAGGTCTCACCTCGAGAAACATTGAGCGCAACAGCGACACGCAGGGGGGAAACGAATAACGCTTACGCTTCACGGGTTTGATAATAATGATGTAAACGGTACCAGAACGACACTTTGGTCACGAGATTTTGCAGTTCTTGAAGTGCATTGCAGTGCATTTCAATAACAACTCCAAACAAAACAAACTGGAATGGAAAGGAAAGGGAGGAGGGGAGGGGAGGGAGGGGAGAGGGGCAGGGCAGACAAGGCAGACAGCTGAGCTGCTGCGAATAACGCATCACCAAAGTACGTCCAGTCTCGTTGTTTGCCAATTTTTGTTTCGTTGTGACGCCGGTCGCTGCAATCAATTTGAACAAAATTTGCCGAATTTGAGCGGTGTCATGCGTTTCTTTCGTGAACATCGGCTACAGTGTGTCCATGGCGGCTTCTTCGCACGGTTTTGGCCAGGAAAGTTATTTCATGATACATTCTGTGAGACGGCAACCAGTGTACCCTAACCGTTACGCCTATCTACGTGTGATACATGGACCAGGAGGTCTCCTGCATGGATTCTGTCACCTACTGATTCACTCAACGCCAAGCAACGGTATGTAGTTGAGCTGATTGGGAATATATGTTTGTGTGTGTCTATGTTTCCCTAAAATGTGGAGTTTAACCT